>NW_028301169.1:1355000-1513750 GCF_049000335.1 Polistes dominula | reverse complement strand
TTATATATATATTATATAAATTATTTATTATATTATTATTTGTTACATATTAATATTTTATATATTTATTAATTCTTCTAAATAATATATATATTATTATTATTAGAATAAATAAACTTCTTATATATAATATTATATAACTAATATAAAATATATAAATAATATATAATTCTAATTAACATACAAATATATATATATATAATAAATGAAAAATAATGACGATGAACAATAACAAAATAAAATAAAATAGAATAAAATAAAATAGAATAGAATAGAATAGGATAGAATAGAATAGAATAGAATAAATAGAAAAATAAAATAATTAAAAAAAAAAAAAAAAAAAAAAACAGCAAGTAATTTGAATTATTTTCATTTTACATTATTTAATGAGTCACATTATAAATCATTTTCCTTCAACATACGTGTATTAATTATTATACATATACGTAATACATGAATGCATACATTAGTACATGTGCATGTGTGTACATGTGTATGTGTATATATAGAGGGTGAACATTGTATAGGACAATAGTAAAAGATTTTCTCGTCACGCTTAGACGGTACGCACGAGAGTCGTCACCTTTTAACGCAATACTATTTTTCTCACGCTCTTGGAACGAAATCACAAGAAGAAAGACAATTGCGAATACGAATATATATATATATATATATACGGTAAAGATCTTGGCAATGTATCCTGCCTTCCCACCCCCTAACTCCCCCTTGCTCGTTTCCGTGACTGGCGGGTAAAGACCCAACACAAAGCGAACCAAGGAAGCGACAAGATGGAACGGTATTACGGTACACGTGTCGCCATTTTTACCTGACGACTCTTTTTATTATTTTTTTTTTCTTATTTTCTTTTAACCTCGTACTCTCGTTTAAAAATAAATCAAAAGATGAAAAAACCAAAAGAAGAGAGAAACAAATTAAAATATATATATATATGTATACGTAATCAATTAATTTGATTAATTTTTACATTTATATTTTAATTATTTTATTTATTAATTAATTAATTATTTTATTTTTAATATTATAAAATTATTTATTTTTATTTTTATTATTTATTAATATTTATTATTTCATTAATATTATTTTATTTATTACAATTAATCTAATTAAATTATATATATATATATATATTAAATTAAATAATTAATAAAATAAATTCTATAAAAATTAATAAATTAATTAAATAATTTAAATAATTTATTATATATGGTGCAATTTTTTTTTTTTTTTTTTTTTAATAATCAATAAAATTATTTTATCTGCTATTTAAATATTAATTTTCAAAACTCACCAAACTTTTAATCTAACATCATCGTCACCTAACATCATCTACATTCCTACAAAATTTGCATGAGAAATAAACACCATCCTAAATTCGTATTCAAACCATCAAAGATAGTAGAAGTTACCGTTCCCTCCCCCCACCCCCACCCCCCACTCTTGTTCCCCATATCATTACAAAACAGCTTGACATTTATATATTCATCGTATCGATGCATACAACAAGTAATAATAGTGGTAGCAGTTGACGAAAAGGGATAAAAGTGGGTGGCAGGGTTTTAGGGAAAGGGGGTGGTGATGATTGAGGGGAAAGAGTAGGATGGGAAGGGATAGTGGGTCGATAATTGTAACAGAAATTCAATCCTTTCGGAAAAGCTGAACCTAATGCCCGGTGCTCTGACCGCCAATTCAATCAAGTGCCAACCAATCGGAGCCCTCGAAACACTCTCACTCCTATGGATTTTCAAGCACGCGCGATTCATCATCCTATGGGGACTAATACTACCTACTATGTTTTAAAACATATGTGTGTGTGTGTGTGTGTGTGTTTGTGTACGAGGTTTATAGTAACTGCCAAATAAAATACACCCCCTGTCCCTTTTTTGGGTACGTGTATAGTCGATCGAAAATAGGTATTAACTACGTACTTTTAAGGGTGAGGGGGTTGAAGGGTTAGGGTAGGTGATGTTCACGAGAGTTTCGTTCAAAGTGCGTTTGTATGTAAACCGTATTTTGCATCGTTGAAAATTTTTGATTCTACCTGTGCGTGGAAGGGTGAACGGAAGGGAAAGGTGAAGGTGGAGGTGCAGGTGGAGGTTGAGGTGTAGATCAAAATTTTCTTTCTGCCTTTTTTTCACATTCGTCACGTTTCGTTTTCATTGCAATTAATTAGTGAATGCAATTTTCTAATACGATTTATTTCTAAATGAATAAAATGATCTGTTAATTAAAGGGTAAATATATATATTTTATTATTATTATTAATTTAATCATACAAATGAAATATACAATAAATTTACGAATTTTGTGTTCATCCTAAATATGTTTGTTTATAGGAATACTTGTTACGAGTGTTTTGTTCTTTGTATCACTTGTTGATTCTTCAAATGAGTCCTACATGTTACTAAAACATATGTATGTATATATGAGGGGTATATTGATATATTTCTATATGATAAACACGTTGAATCTTTTCGATGCTTTCTAACGGGGCACAGCTGTTGCATTTAATTGGAAGACCGAGAGAATAAATCCAGTTCACGAGATGACGAGGAGGGATAACGTTAGTAGTGTAAGAAGATCGTCCGTTATTGACACTACTCGAGCAATAACGCCGCTTCGAGGAAGCCGGTTTAATCTATCCTCCTATTTCCAACGTGTGTTCAAACTATAATAATACTTATCTCTATTCGTCAGGATCTTTTCCTGCTTTTGATTATTCCAAAACTCCCTTCTAATCTCTCTTTCATATAATATACATATCTATATATATATATATCATTATTCATATATGAAATGATTCAATGATTTTTATAATAATATCTTCTTAATATATATAAATTACGTGTCACGTTGTTTGTCCGTAATGGACTCCTAAACTACTGAACTGATTTTAATCAAATTTTGCACACTGTGTGCAGTTTCATCCAACTTGAAAGATAGAATAGTTTAATATATATAAATTACGTGTCACGTTGTTTGTCCGCAATGGACTCCTAAACTAGCGAACCAATTTTAATCAAATTTTGCACTCTGTGTGCAGTTTCATCCAACTTGAAAGATAGAATAGTTTATATCTCAATTTATAATTGCAATTGACTTAAAGACGTGTGTATCGGACTGATTGTGAGCCACAACAACACGTGGCGGAGCAGCCCTAATTGATTTATGAAATGATTAAATAGAAATTAAATATTAATATATTGGATGATTAGAATTAAAATGATTTGTTTTTATGATAAATATGTGATTTAGTTTTTCAAGAAAAATTGAATGCATTGATGTATTATAATAGTGTTACTTCCTTTGAAAGATTTCAAAACGTGAGATGAATCTACCGACTTGTTCAACGATTGATCAAGATCTACCAAACAATTTAATATTCTGATCGTGTCTTGTTAGAAAGTGTTGCGACACAAAGGTGTGTGCGTGTGTGTGTGTACACATATGTAAAGGTATATGTGTAAATAAGCTCCTTGTTACTTTGTCCGAGTTTCGTATGCATATTAGTATTTTACCATATAATTAATAAAAAAAGGAATAAAATAAAAAATAAATCCCAGACAACTCTGTGAACATAACCTGTTATTAATTTTACAAATCATTTAAATATTAATTAAAATGAAATAATATTAAAGATAATAATAACAGGTATCGCATTAAAAAGAAAAAAAAGAAAATTATTTAAAAATAGAACTTCTAAAAATACTTCACATAAATTATAATAATAGTAATAAAAATAATTAAAAAAAAAAAAAGAACAAACAATAACCAAGTTTTGTTTTTACACCTTTCCTAGATCAAATATTATTTCTTTTCATACAGAATAAAAAAAAATGAAAAGTAGGATAAGAAAAAGTTTATTTTTATCGTTGATAAAAAAAAAAAAAAAAGAAAACGTCACCTATACGGATACAGAAGTGAATTCAAATTAAATTCAACGAAAGAAGAAATAAAAAAAAAAAAAAAAAAAAATAGATAAAGTAGTTTTTAAACATAGTCCAGCAGGTTACAAAACAGGATCGACGACCTGTCGTTACGTTGTTCATCGAGTTGTTCATAATATTGTCATAATGGTTACACCTGCGACACGCGACTTCCTTCTCTCTTCTTCAACTAACACACACACACACACACATACACACACAGATACATACACATACACGTATGATCGTTCCAGACGATCATCACGATCTAATTTCGATATCTTACAGATACATTTCGTTTCTTTTTTCCTTTTGTTCTATCTCTTTCCATCCAACCCTTTCAAAAACTCTTCTTCTATTTCATTGTCTATCATTTGCTAGGTTTTATCGTTCTCGGTACAATGCGAACGCATGTTGACCTCCATTAACCTGGAATCTGTGACCTCGCGAACTCATCGTCGCGACGTAGAAGATCGTTAATGGGAAAACCTACCTTGGTGTTACCGTTAAAAAGTCAATTTGTTCCTTGTTTTCTTTTTTCTTTTTCTTTTTTTTTTATTCAAGTGAAAACTTCTTTACAATGGGAATAGTGATTTGAAAAAAAAAAAAAAAACGAACGAACGAAAATCCATGGGTAACGGTAACGAAACGATGAAACGGTTACGTTACTAACAAGAGAAAATGAGACAAACATATGCACATCTATAGGATTTAGCCTAAGAGAGAATGAGATAGAAGACAGTATGCATTCGTTTCTTATCATCTCGGTCTCCTCTTTATGCAGTGCTTCGTAATCCCCACTCCTGTCTACTACTAAGTGTTGTACATGTGTGTGTTGTGTACGATTGTATACTACGAAACGTAGATTCATATTAACTCAATCCCACACATTTAAAAATTTAAGTTAGTTCTTCGATTGGCCGCTAGATTATCCACGTTTCTCACAAGCAAGAGCTGATTTTTGTTTATAATAAATTAATCCTACAATTATCTTACTTCTGATATTCTGCATTCGACTCATTCTTTCGAAGCGAAGGTTTTAAGAAGGTTTCACTTCTAACACGTGTGATTTGCACACACGTGATATTTTCTACGATAGGAATGATTATGTTAAATGAATGTTTTTTTTGTTGTCTTTTCTTTCTTTTCTTTTTTTCATTCATATCATTTTATATCTGACGTTTGATTTTATTCTTACGATTATTATAAACACATACTAAATCAAATAAAAATTATAATTTAATCGATCATAATTTATAAAAGACAATTCATAAATATTTCTAATATCATACACCATTCTTAAAACAAAATATACCATGGTGATAAAATGGATGTTAAAAGGAATAGAAAAGAAAAGAAAAGAAAAGAAAAGAAAAGAAAAGAAAAGAGAAGAAACATTTTTAATAATAAGAATTTTCAATGGATACTTTAACGAAAATTCTACGTAGTTTTACAACGACGACAACTATGACGATGATAATGAGTTACGTTAGTCACGAGTTCTAGAAGCATGGAATTCATTTAAAGTAATTAACAGTAGTCTTTACAAAAAGAGACATTAATTAACGAACAGTTTAAATTGTCATCGAAGTTTTATATATATATATATAACACACACTTAATTAATAATTTTTATAATCTTGAAATATTGAAAATTTTAATTAGAAGATAACAAAAATTTGTATTTCACTCAAAGTATACAATAAAACATATATAAAAAAACATACACTCGGGTCATTTGCTGTATACACGTGTTAATACGTCGAACGCACTTAACTGGTTAAAATAATATTTATTTGATATTATTTTTGTTCTTTTTATAAAAGATAAAATGAAATAGATAACTTTTTATTCTAACTAATGAAATTCAAATTTAATAAAAAATAGAAATGTTTGTCCATTTTTTTTTTTTTCAAGAAAATAATCATTAAATAAATATTTTCTATACACTTTTTAAAAGATAAAAAATTGTAATGGAAAAATAGATAATCTTTTGATAAAAGAAGAAAAGAACTTCCCAAAAAAAAAAAAGAAAAAAAAGATAAAATAAATCAAAATAATCTTAATGGATCGTACAATCGCACTAAATCCATTTTGAAAGATTAGTTCTTTGTGATCTTCTTAAGTGCTTCTTTTAAATTCTCAAAAATCCTATATAAGAATGGTCCCATTATTTTTCTCTACAAGAAACAGAAAAATAAAACAGAGAAAGAAAAAAAATAGAAAATTCTTCCAATTCTTTTGCTTTTCGAATTCCAACTCGTAATGTTGAATAAAAGTATAAAAAAAAAAAAAAAAAAAAAAAAAAAAAAAAAAAAAGAAAAACCAAGAAAAAAAAAATATATTCACCGTGAAACTGTAGACGACCGCGAAGATAATCGTTGATAATTGCAGTAGAGCATACGAATCAAACTATGCAATTGCAAACGAAGACGAATATAATTGTCACGACGACAGGAATATTGTGAAATCTCTCTCTCTCTCTCTCTCTTTTTCTTTCTCTTTTTTTTTCTTTCTCTTTTTCTCATCATTTTCCCAACGTTTTACGAAGAAAATCATAGAGAAATGAATTAAAGAAAAAAAAAAAAAAAAACAAACAAACAAAAAGAAATCCCTGAGGAGTTTGCTATAAAGTAAAAAGAAAAGGAAAAAGAAAAAAAAAACAAAAAATAATTTGCAACAATTTCACGAGACGTTGAAATCGGTTTAATCCGTCAAATTTTAATTAAAATTCATACATACATACACACACACACATACACATACAGCAGAGAGACACATAAACGTAATCGTTTTTGGCATACGAATATCACGTATTATCATGGTATTATAACCTCCGTCTTTGATAATGAAATTTTAATCACTTCACGTAAAACCACGATCTAAAATTGTTTTCCTTTTTTTTTTTGGAGAGGATAAATAAAAGTAAAATAAAAATAAAAATAAAAATAAAGATCAAAATATAAAAATCCAATATCAAAATCAAAATAAAATCAAACATCCAGGAAGAAGGAAACCACAAATTAGCCTATTTTTTAATCGTAAATTATGGAAAACAAAAAAATTATATATTTTTAATAACAACGAAATTTTTAATATTATATTATTTTCATTTTATACAAATATTATGTTAATTTTAATAGAAAATTACTTTATCATATATATATATAATATAATTTATTATTTTAATATTTATAGAAAACAATTGTACAATATTTTTAAGTTCATTGTCTTTTTAATTTAAAGAGAAAAAAAATATAAAAAAATTGATATATATCTAAAAAAAAAAAAAAAAAAAATACAAAATAAAATAAATTGATAAATGTAAAAGGAAAAACATTAAAAAAAGAAAATATAAAAAAAAAAAAGGGAAAGAAATTCTTGCCACAAGTCAAAGAATCAAAAAGCGTTCGTATCAATGAGCAACGATCTCAAACGTGAATAATTACGCAAAGAGGTTTTCATGTCGAGTACGAGTACGAGAGTACGAGAAAGATGAGGGAGAAGGAGTAAAAGAAGAAGAGGAAGAGTGCATTTATGCACTGCAAGCAGGCCACGTCATTTGTTTGTAAACAAACCATTCAAATATCTACAAGTAGCAATCGAATCTCAACTTCCTCCACTTGAAAGAAAGAAAGAAAGAAATAAACAGCAGAAAAAAGTGAAAGAAATTATTTTCATGAGAACGCGATTTTATCCATCACACATTTGTTACTTTTTCATGAAATTTGTTTAAACAAAAAGATTGTTTAAAACTCTCATTAAGCAAAAATTATTTTATCATAATAATATCAATGATTTATATTTATTCAACAATATTACTACAACGATTTCAACTTTTCTCAGAATTCAATGTTATTCAATTTTATTTATCATATATTATTATTATTATTATTTATTTATCTTCTTTTTTTTTTTTAATATCACTGATTTATCTTTTAGTATTATAGATATTATAAGCTTATTGCATATCTTTATCTTTTAATTTTTCTTTTTTATGATTTCTTATCTTTTCGTATATTTTTACTTTTTTTTTTTTTTCAATTATAATCTCATCAAGTCAAATTTATATCGATGACTAAATTGTTCTTCCTATGAAATTTCTATAACTACAATATAAATCGTTTTATATTATATATATTTATAGTAATAGATATTTTAAATTTTTATTTAATATTTTTTTAAATGTTCGATCAGTTAATTAATTTTTCTTTTTATCATAACACCTGGGATGCATTTCATGCATTTATTTAATATGCAATACTTCATCGAATAAATCATATGGATATTTTATTTAAAAAAAAATAATGAACAAAAATAGATTATAAACTTAATGTAATAAAAATTAAATGCTTAATGTATAATAAAAAATAAAACATTGTTACACATATTAAAAAAAAATAAGAAACACGTGAGATGAAATTTAAGAGCACCTATTATGATGGAAATATAATACCATATAGATACTTTATAAAAAAAATAAATAAAAAAGAAGATTACATAATGTACAAAAACATTGTTACACATATTAAAAAAAAAATATATATAAAAAAAATAAAATAAGAAACACGTGAGATGAAATTTAGGAACCCACTTAAAAACGTATTTTGATGGAAGTAGCACGAACCCTTTTTGATGATCAACAGGGATACGTTTCTCTTTTTAAACGACTATAAAAAAAAAAAAAAAAACAAGAAGAAGAAGAAGAAGAAGAAGAAGAAAAGAAGAGAATAAAAGTGTAGGTGTAACTATACACAGTAACAATAGTAGTAGTAGTAATAGTAGTAGTATAGTTAGTATACATGAAAGCGTACAATATCGGAGTTTTACATGTTCCCCGATGATCGTGCCGAATCGTTGATTATGTTCGTGAACATGATTCAATGACAAGAATAAAAAAAAAAAAAAAAAAGAAAAAAAAAAAGGTCTCTTTCTCTTTTCATGATACTCATGGTGGGTATATATATATATATATATCTCTCTCTCTTTTCTCTTCATAGTTATTTGCCATAGTCCTTATTTTACGATCGTGTTATATATCGAATATATACCATGAAATAAATCAAACGTATCGAATCATCATCATCATCATCATCATCAACGATTTTAGAATTGAAATAGTTCGACGAGTTGTGAGGAAACGAAAGCGAAATCACTTTTGTATTACCGTTACGTGTTTAGTTCTATTTAGAGAGAGAGAGAGAGAGAGAGAGAGAGAGAGAGAGAGAGAGAGAGAGAGAGAGAGAGAGAGAGAGTAAGAGAAATACAAAGAGAGAGAGAGAGAGAGAAAGAGAGAGAACATATATATACACATAGATAGATAGACATAGAGACACATATGTATATAAGTGAAGATATTTCGTAATACGAACTACGACGCATCATTTAAAGTATTTTGTAATATGTTTAACATATTGCACTTTTGATGCATAGATGCATATTTTAAAATAAATATATAATTAATTAATTAAATAATTTAATTAAAAATTTGTAAACAACACACCTTAGAGTATTATTATATTTATTTTTTTAATTTAATATAATATATATATATATATTAAGTAATATATATAACAAATATATTAAGGTATTTATATTTATTATTATATAATATAATTAAATTGTGTTTATTGTATTACAATAATTCTATTATAATTATTATAAAATATAATAAAATCATATTTTATTATATTATTTAAAATATTTTTCAATTTATTCAAACGATTTTTTAATCAATTCAAAATACTATCATTAAATTGTAATAATTAAAAACTCATCAATGAAAACTAAGAAAAAAAAATCATCGTAAAAATACCATTAATACTTTTTCCTTATTAACATTATAAAAAAAATTTCCGATAAAAATCTCGTTCTGACGATTATTGCAAATACTTTCGATAATTTGATAAAGTTAACTAATATTTCTTTTCTTTTTTTTTTAAAAAAGAAACGTTTGAATGTTCGATAAGCAGAGTTATTTCTCGTAGAAAGTTCATGGTTACTTTATATGCCGAGGAAATATCCAAGAGACATGTGCATATACACATCCACCCACTCACACACAAACACACACATATACACTCTCTCTCTCTCTTTCTCTCTTTCTCATTCAATATACACAAGACCAAACATATCTCAAACAAGAGATAAGTCAAAAAGCAATGTCGATTACTCCACAACGAAAAGTTTTTCTTTTATCTGCGGAGAAAAGCTACTAAACAGTCTACGAACTACTCGTCATGAGTTAAACTTTTGATAAGAAACATTTCTCTTTCTCTTTCTATACATAAAAAAAAAAATAAAATAAAATAAATATAAAATAATACAACAACTCACCATTCGGAATCACGTGATACTTTGAAAGATATGTTGTTGTTTGTTTATTTTTTAATAAAAAAATCTTCTTCTCCTTCACTCCTCCCCTTTCACTCTCAGCACGTTCAATGTAATCCACAAACTTTCTCAAACCATTTGGTTTTTATTTGACAAATTTGATCCCACACCTGTTTTTATCACTTCTTATTCTTCTTACTTTTGTCCCACACTTTACAATGATTGTTAAGTTTGTTATGAAAACAGTCAAGAGTTTCTTCTTATTTCTTTTTCAAACTTTCAAGCAGTTTCCCGCGTGCAGCTAACCGGCCACGAGTGTTGATGGTGGTTGTTGATGGTGGTGGTGGTGGTGGTGGTAGTGGGTGGATAGATGAGTTGAATTGACAACCCCTTTTTATCAAATTTTCTCTCTCACCCTTGTTGTTCACTCTCGCAAATATTAACTTTAGTCTTCCTCAAATTAATCTCACTAAAATATACACACGAAAAATATTATAAATCAATCAATCAATCAATCGATCAATGTCAATCGATCGATTAATCAATTAATAAAATTATAATAAACAAAAGTAAAAAAAAAAAAAAAAAGAAAAAACGATAACCGAATCAATTGATTTTCACGTTTTTACAAATTCTTGTCAAATAAAATTTAATTGAAACGAAAATAAATATAAACAATAATTCAATTTTATGAAAAAAAAAAAAAAAAATACGAATGAACAACGGTGAACACACACCTTTTTCAAATTGTTACAAACCAATATAAACAAATACAAAAATAATATAAATAATATTATTTATGAACGTCCAACAAAGTGGGGGGACGTCCAACAAATTCGTCAAAATTTTGTTCTTTTCGCTTTTATCCTCCGTTTTAATTTATTTTCACTCGCGTTATTTATAAATAAAACAAAAACAAAAAAGATCCAGAAGAAAAACAAACCAAAGAAACGAAATGAAAGAAAATGAAAAATAAAACGAAGAGACAAATATGAAAAAATATAGACAAGATAGTTTATAACAATAATGTTTTTTTCTTTTGTTTTGTTAATAATAATAATACGAATTCTAACACAAAGTTCGCGTTCCGTACAGTGCGGGCGTCGAGTGGCGACTGTCGTTTCTTCCGCCACTCGGCTCCTGACTCGTCCCGTCCCTTCCCTTCTCTTCCCTTCCCTTTCCTAACATCCCTTCCCCATACCCCCTCCCAAGCACCACCTGCTTCCCCCACCAATCGACTCCTTGACCCCACCGACAACACAACACATACTCTACACGCTATATTTCCTTCTTTCTCTTTTCTTTAAGTTGCCGCCCCTGTGTCTCTTTCTTTCTCTTTCTTTCTCTTTCTATACAAAAATTAATCATATTTTTATTACACCATCATATTTATTTATTTATAATTACTATTTTATTATTTTTTTTTCTTTCTTTGATAACTTTTTTTTTTGGAACAAATTTTTAATACAATTTTGACACGTGATACTTTTGTTAATATGATTTTTAATTGAAGAAATATAATTGATATTTTATTGTTAATAAATTTGTTAATTTCAAAATATATTACACGTGTGTTATATGAACATTTTATTATATATAATTTAGAATAGGAAAAATTATATGAAGAATTATTTGGTAACTGTACTATAAATTTGTAATTCTTGCAAATATAAGTAATTTTGCATATTAACAAAAAAAGAACAAAAAAATTCTATCAATAATTGGAGTGCAACTATCACAAACAAAGTTACTAGATACTCTCTCTATTTCTATTTAAATATTAAAAAATTTTTTTAAATATACTTTCTTTGAAAAATATAACAGAAAGTACCAAAGTTACTAAATAGTATCCCCCATATATAAATAAAATATTATAATTACTATATATAACGTATAAAATAATATTTCAACATATGATTGCATATATTACAACTAAAGTTACTGGAAACACCATATAATCAAAAAACACTTACATATATATATATATATAAAAGCATTCATTTAAATTCAATTACAACATATTCAAATGAAACTCTAATTAAAATTACATATATTACATATTAATAAACGTTCAAATAAAAACAATAATAATATAAAAAATGAATAATAAATTTTCTTTCATAATCAAAATGAAAGAAAATAGAAATAGAAATAGAAATAGAAATAGAGATAGATACAAAGGAAAGATTTCTCATATACGAATGGTAAAACGATGACGTTTAGCTCGCGGCACACATCACACAAACAAACACACATACACCTCCCTCCTCCTCCTCCTCCTCCTCCTCCTCCTCTCTCACACTTTTTTTTCTCAACCCACTAATAATATATCCTCCCTTCTTCTTCCTCCTCCTATTCCACTACCATCACCAGCACCACCACCACCACTACTACCACCTCGTGCGCTACTTTAGCGCACGGCCGTGCGAAAAGCCGCACGAGCATAAGCGCGCGTATGCACGTGCGCATCGTCCCGTGCGTGGCGCGAATCTGACGAACCCTATACCCCGGAATAAATCAAGCGAAGAAAACCTGCCGGAAGGTATTAGCGTTGGGGTCGAAACTCTGTCGAACGTTGAACAAGAGAAAGAAAAGGACGGAAGATACAAAAATAAAACACACACACACACACACACACACATACAAAAATAGAAGAAACAGAAATGAGGGTGAGTGAGAGAGATAGGGTTAAGCCATGAGCTGTGGTGGTAGTCGCCCTATCTGGGTTATCCCTTATCTCTCATCCCTGAAACGCCCTGTACTTGTTGTTGTCCCTAGGGATTTTCACCATTCGGATTTGTCGGGAACACTCGACGATCTCCAAACGTTGAACCCTTATCAGACTCTTTTGCTTGCTCGACGTCAAGAGACTACCTAATTGTGTTATCGTTTTACTATACCAAACACATACTATTATACATTTATCTTTTATTCATTTTATTCTAGTTTATCTTTCAACAGTTTATCAAAAGTTACTACTACAACTTTTAAACGTATATTAATATTCTTCTTTACATTAGATTTACATTATAAACATTTGTATGTTTACGTTAAAACCTGATAACGTATAATCATACAAAATACAAAACTTACAAATAAAATAGAAAAAAAGAATAAAAAAAATAATGAAAGATAAAACATTAGGATGATCGTTCAAAGCTGACACTCAAAAGTGAAAACGTTTCGAATGAGAATAAATTTCAAGGGATGGGGGTTTGGAGTTTGATGGTAGGGTGAGGTTCTCTCTTTACGATGGGTATGATCGAAATATCGGGAACCTTATTATCATAAGGTTTGATCTGGCGAAATCAGGCTTTAGCGATCGAAGCCAGGAAACTACCACTACCAACATCAACACTAACACCATTACCACCATAACCAGAGGCAAAGAGGAAAGATCTTGATCGTGTTCGATATCTTGGCCCTCGGGTTCCGACGTGGACCAGTCTATTTATTATTCTATTAAATTCGTAGTTTCCCATCGGGGACCACCCCTTGGCCCTAAAGCTATCTCTCCTTTATGACTTAATGCGATATTCATATGAAGAGAGAGAGAGAGAGAGAAAGAGAGATAGAGAGAGATAGAGAGAGAGAGAAAGAAATAAAGGGACCGACTTCTCCGTTAGCCATGCCAGCCGTATCGTAATTAACGTTGGGAACTTCCCTCTTTCTCGTTTATCCTCCTCCTCCTTCTCATCCACCTCCTTTTTTACTTTTCTTTTTTTTTTTTGGCCCCCTTTCTCTCTTTATCTTTTTTATCTTTCTTTATTTCTTTTTATTTTTCTTTGCAAAACTGCATCTCTTCTCTTTCTCTGTTTTTCTCGTAGTTGGTAACACAATTCTTTCTCTCTCTCTCTTATCATCATCTTTTAATCTTATAGAAGAGAATTATTATTATCTAATAATGTTAGAAGAATAAATAGATGTATACAAAGATATTTATCTATATCTTTAGAAAAATGTAGATTTCGTTTGTGAAAATACGAATTTTTTCAGTTAACAAATAAAACTTTGACAATCATTCATGATACGTTTAATGTTAATGTTAATGTTAATATTTGTTTTTCTAAATCATTTACTAGTGTGTTCTACCAATTACAATAATTAATAACATATATTACAAAAAAAGAATAATTATATTTAAATATAATTTAAATTTATATAAAATATAAATATCTTGTTTGTCCGCAATGGACTCTTAAACTATCGAACCGATTTTAATCAAATTTTACACATTGTGTGCAGTTTCATTAAACTTACAAGATAGGATAGTTTATATCTCAATTTATAATTGCAATTGACTTAAAGACGTGTATATCGGACTGATTGTAAGCCACAGCAACGCGTGGCAGAGCACCCCTAGTTAAAATATATAATTACGCTTTAAAAAAAAATAAAAAAAAACATATATGTATAACATAAATTTATAACAAAAACAAAAAAACCCAACAAAAAAAAAAATAAAATTTACGCAATCATGGACCAGGAACGTGGGTTACACGAATCTTGATTTTTTTAATTGCAAAGATCGTTATTTTGGTCCAGTGAAATGATCAACGTGATTGCCAGACGTAAAATATATATAATACATACTACACATATACACATACACATATATATATATTTTTTAGTCGTGTGTTAACTTGTGTCCTCCAAAGGAACGCCTACAGCATATAGGTCTGTGGAGTAATACCTAAATTAATAATCACTCGTTCCGCGCGTTAATTATGCGCACACGTTTGGCGTTACGCACATATATTCCTAAATATCTATCTATATATACATATAAATATGTATGTACATGTGTGTGTGTGTGTGTGTGTATGAAGGGGAACTGCAAACAGGTAATTGCTGGCGCGCGTGCGTTCATCCAACTCGCTACGTTTTACCATAATGAATCCTACTGGAACGTATATATATATATATATATTTAAGAGTACATGAGACTGATTATACAGGGTGAGACGTTTGTGAGGGGTCGAAGATACATGTCCCATCTTCCCAACCATTCATTGAATTCTCTTTTTTTTTTTTTTTATTCTTTGTTGATCAGGAAAAAAAGATAATACAAAAGGAGACCACCAATAAAAACCTTAACAAAGGTTTTATCAATTAAATTACCTTTCTCTTTATTAATCATACGAGGTATTATTTAATAAAATAATCAACTAACAATATTATGCAACTACTTTTTTTTTCTCAGTAATTCTTTTTTCTTTCTTTTTTTTCTTTTTTTTTTTAACCAATTTATTAAATGTTAGAAACTCGTGCATTTTTTTTTCTATTATTTTCTATTATAATATTAACTTAATATTATTAATAAAATATTTAATGTGTGTGTGTGTGTAATAAAATTATTTTATTAATATTTTTGAGTATATTGGTTATTATTTTATTTTATTTTATTTTATTGTTAAGTTTATTAATAATTATCTTATAACTGACTGAATATCTTATCTTACTTTGTTCAACATTTTTCTTTTCTTTTTATAAAAATCATTTTTTTTTATATTAAATCTTTTATTATAAAAAAAAAAAAGAAACATATTTTTATCCAACGTTAACTCTTCATTGTTTGATTTTAATTACACATCGAACAAACTATATAAATTCCATCGTAAATCATTGAATTACCTAACTGAATATCTTTATCTTAATTACACAATTAAATCCGACATTTCAATAACGATCCTATCAATACTTTCGCAATCAACTAATAATTATTTGCAATTAACTTTTTTTTTTTTTTTACCTCTCTCTCTCTCTCCTTTCTCATTCATTTTATCTGATTAATTTCAATTCTTATAGAAAAGTTAATCAACGAGCAAGTTCTCGACAACATCTGATAAGAATTCAAACCTTAAAAGTTAATAATAAAGTATATTAAACTTACTTCATTTAAATCAAACGATTTATTTTCTTATCAATTAGAAACCACCTTACCAATTTCTCAACTTCAGTCAAACTTTCAACAAACCAACAGAAGAAAAAGAAAAAAAAAAGAAAGAGAAAGATGATAATAATAGAGGGAACGATTCAACTTAAATACTTCACCCAGTATAACGGGACAAGGGGTGTGGTGTGGTGTTCGTGGACGAGATGAGGGTAGGGGGTGGTAGTTTGGCCCCAACACGAGTCCGTAGAGTGTCCTCTCTGGTGTTACAGGTTCGGTGCATTAGTTTGCCTAAAAGGTTTGTGCCATCAGTCTCTGAATGTCCCTTCTGTCGTTGGGATCCTGTACAACCTACGTTCTCAACCCTTCTCTCTCTCTCTCTCTCACTCTCCTACATACACATATATACACATGTACATACATCTATGTATCTCTCTCTTTCTACAGTTGGTTCATCGGTTGTATTCCCTTTGCACCACACAGTTTCTATTTTGCACGCACCGATGCACTGTCCTCAGGGGGGTGATGGGTGGCAGAAGGAGGACAAATACAAACACACTCTCTTTCTCTTTCTCTTTCTCTTTCTGTCTTTCCATCTCTCTTACTCTCCTACAAGTGTATGCAACGTGCACGTAAATTAAGTGCGTCGCATCGCGTATTACAGTATGAGTTAGTATGCTACGTTAATTCACGCTAATGGACAGGTTTTGAAAGTTTAATTGTCGGTTTGCCATACGAGAAAGATCAAACATGAGTGCTCCTAGGTAAGGGGAGGGGAGGGGAGGGGAGAAGAGGGGGGTGGTGGTGGATAGGGAAACGGGTCAAAGGTTAAACGGATTAACTTTCCAAAGATACTTAGTAGAATAAATATTAATATTGTATTTTGATTAATTTGTTTAAACACACATCCTTGTGTGTGTGTGTGGGGGGGGGGCGAGGTGATTAAAGTTGTCGTTGTTGTTTTATTTATTAAATATTATTAAATATTTATTTATTAAAAAAAAAATGGCCTACATTAAATATTGATATTAAAAAAAATGAAAAAATAAATGAACCAATGAACGATATTGTTTATTTATCTTTTGTCTCAATAAAATCAGATAGATTTTTATCTTCAATAATATAATATGGCCCTACCTACCACCACTTATCCGAATATTTTTGTTTACGTTTTTTCTCAGCACATCGATATGAAAAAAACTTTGATATTTTGTGTGTGTGAAAAATAACGACTATCGCGAAAATAGAAGTCTCGTAAACGGAAATATTAGTCTCTCGGAATATTCCAACATTTTCTCTATCTATCTGTCTATCTATCTCTATCTTTCTCTCTCTCTCTCTCTCTCTCTCTCTCTCTCTCTTCTCATTTCGATGTTCGCGTGGTCGTTTCAGTAGTAAGAAGCTCCTAGACAGTGAAGCTACTGTAAGCTACCAACGTTTCTGCTCGGTTTCACTCCTTAGGATTTCCTGTTTCCTGTATCGTGGATGACCCCACGTGCGGGACTCGTAACAAACTGCTTGCCCAACGACGTTTTATCGTTCGACTAATTCGGAACGAAGTAAAGGAAAATATTTATAGTAGAATAATCCTATCTCAATGTATATAACCCCCTCTGTGTTAATATGTTATACGGTTTTTATTTTTTTTTTTTGGTATAAATTAACTTTAAAAGTACAACTCGTATTGCGTTTTAATATAACACGATGTTTCGATTCTTTCTTATATTTTTTTATATTTTTTTTTATTGAAATTATTTACAATTATAATTTGTAATAACGTGGATTTAAATGTATAGTGTTGTGAACGTTAAATATATTATAAATAAAAATATATTATTTAAAAATAAGACAATTTTTTTACTATTGGAAACAGTTATGGGATGTTTAAATAATCCAAATATTATTTATAAAATCCCTAAATTTGTCAACTTTTAATTATAAAACACATTAATGTATAGACTTCTCACATACCTTTCAACATGCAATCAAAATTTTCGTATAATATTTATTTAAAAATTTATTATAATTATATTAAAAAATATACTTCTGTAATATATCGTAAATCTATAATTTCCTTCCATTTTATACTGTCTATTTTTTTTTGTTCTTCTATTTTTTTTTTTTTAGTTATTCTTACGTTTATAAAAGTACAGTTAACATTCGGAAATTTTCCACGTGCTCGTAGTACTCATACATTAATGTGTGTGTGTAAATGTGTATATAGAAATATTGTGTGTAGACGAAACGAGAGTTGATATACGAAGGATGTTAAGCAGATGTTAGCTCAAGTTCTAATTAAAACAAAGCGAGGAACCCTGTATTCCGAGGTCACCCCGTATATCTATCTCGTAGGGATGGAAAAGAACGATAAAAAGAAAATGAAGTATGAGCACCATAGTAACACGGTATGGCACTTTCTCTCTATCGGGCTTCATAAAGATTTATCATAGATCTTCTTTTTTACTTTTCTTGTCTTTTTTTTTTTTTTTTTTTTTCAAAACTACATCTGCACCTAATCGAGTTTTACCATATATATATATATATATATATATATATATATATATATATATATATATATATATATATATATTTCTGTTCTATAAAAAAAAAAAAATAGATATAAAAATAAAAAGCTTTTCAGATTTATTCTATAAACCAAAATTATCCTCAATTATTTATATTTTAATAATAAATAATACAAAATATTATTCAATCTACTATATATATATATATCATATTAAATTAACTTGTCCCTTGACATTAACATTCATCTCGACCATTTTAAATAATTTTTATCTTTCCCCAATAAAGTTCATGTACACATTTGTCTTTTTCTGTTTAATTATTCAATCTCACGCGAGATAGTTATAAATCATTGAAAAATAGTATCGATAGAAAAATGTTTATAAAGGAACGTGCAAAAACGTTTTTACAAGGAAATAAGAAGAAAAAAAAAAGAATAGGACTATGCGAGTTTTGCTTGCTCAATCGATTTAAAACTAACATAAGTAAGTCATGCTCAAACGAGCAGCAACACACATTTTAAAATACTTTTGCGCTCACTTTGGAATGTATACAACAACACCACCACCACCACCACCACCACCATCACCATCAACTAGTTAAGTATAAGTATATATAAATGATATTTCAATATTAAAGAATTAATCTCCACCCTTGATCGCATTTGTAATTATTTCTTTTTTTTGTTCACGCCTATGTAATTTCTATATATCTTTCTTTTTCTATCTTTTTTAATTCTTCTTTTTCTATTAGGTTAACACAAAAACTTTAGATTGCAGTGCAGTCTCTTCATTATCATAAGTAATACTAACTTATCTTGGAATCACTATAAAATACTTAACATTTTTAACATAACTTCGTAACGTTATTATGATTTTATAGATCAGTTGAATGGTGTTAAATTAATTTATCATCGATTATTGCGTTATCATATATTATAATTATGATAGAAATATTTCTAAAAAAAAATAAATGATAATTTATTGTCATTAAACTATAAATAAGAATAAAAAAAAATACAATGAGTTTGAGTCTAACGTATAGGTTAACAAAACAAGTTGATATTGAAGGTATATTTCATTATTTTTTATTAACAAATAAATTATTTATCACCAATGATTTTTCTCATAAACTTTTACGATGCTAGTCGTTAATTTTTTTTTTTTATTGGTAAATAGATAAAAACCAAAAAAAAAAAAAAAAGAAGAAAACAATAGAATCAAACGAACTAAAATTGGTATATGAAAATAACGTAATTCGAAGAAATGATTAATTTCTCATTTTTTTTAATAATATTTTTCTTGAACAATATAAAAAAAAAAAAAAAGAAAAAATTAATTACAAGAAATAATATCCTTGCTTTGTAAGATAAAAATAAATCGATTTTAAAATAAAATTAATAACAAAAATAAATAAATAAATAAATAAATATTGTTTATATATTTATTACAATTTTATTGTAATTTAAATAAATGATCAATTATGACAAATAATACATATTGTTGCGTTGTAAGATAAAAATAAATCGATTTAAGATAAAATGAATAACAATAATAAATGAATAGATAAAATTATGTTATCTACTACTAAACTCGTTTATTGGAATTTGATCGTAATCCGAATGAATAAAATTCTAATAACAATTTTCTATATGATAAAATCATTATTTCTCGTAGCTTCTAACAACCATAAGACGCAATTTTCGATCTCCTAAGGAGATCTGTTTCAGTTCTAACGTAAGTTAAGTTACTGAAAGGGGGAAACGTTACGTTCTTTCGCCGACAAAGAGCTCAGTGTTCGAACGCATAACTCACGTAAATACATAGCTTAAGCTTACAGCACATAGAATACATACATGTATATATGCATAGATGCATGTATACGGTGCGTTAATAACGTCCTCGTTATAAAGTCGTATAACGCGTAATGTAAGTGGGTTAACGGTCGGTAAAGCACGGGTACCACGAGATGAGAACGATTGGAAAAACTATAGAAAAAAAAAAAAAACAACAACAACAACAACAACAAGAAAAAGAATAGAAAATACATCTCTAATTCCGGAAGTTAAAAGTTGCCATTAAAAAAAAATCTAATCTTTATTTTATTATAATAAAATCATTCACTTTAATCCAACGATCTTCACTTTGTTTATCAAAAATTCGAATTATTTTCAATCTAACAATTTTTTTTTTTTTTTTTTTTAAATTCAAATCATTTTAACTATTTCATTGTTTTGTTTTCTTTTTTTATTTCTTTTTGATTTATATGTAAACTATGTTTCTGAAACACACCTGAACTATGCAGAATCCACGTAAAGTTTGTTACAATAAAAAAAACTTTTTTACTACTCCAACTTGCTGTTAAGTTTTCGAGTAGAAAAATACAAAAAAAAAAAAAAAAAACAATGAAAAAAGGATGAAATAGGGAAGGATTGTATATGTTTTTTTTTTCCCCATGAGAGAGAAATACGAGAGACAACTGAAGAAATATTATAATCCCATGGAGATGGTGGAATTGAGAATATAACCAGAACGTTATGCTCTGGTGTACTCGTTATTACGTTTTCCCATACGATGAAAATATCGATTAGTTTTTGATGGTTGTGACATAGAAGTATCTCACTCATGTGTAGATGTGTATATACAGTGTCCAAAGTTTTACGTATAGTTCGTCAAAAATTTGTATGTTTAAAATTATCTACACTTTTTTAATTATAACTAAATTAATTATAAATAAATAATTAATTAAAATTTATTTTATTCTTAATCATTTTACAAAGATAAAAATAGAAAAGAAACTCAATAAAAAAAAAAAAGCAAATTATTTAAAATACACGAAAATAATACTCTTGAGAAAAAAAAAAAAGAAAAAAAAACGAAAAACAATTTCTTCGAACAATAAAATAAATCAAAAATACAAAATATAGAACATACAATTTTTTTATTTAAATAAATTTCCCTATTGATTGTGAAAACTTTTGATGGAAAGTGTATGTCCAACGTGTTTTCTCTTATCAAAAAAAAAAAAAAACTGCAGTAGAAAAGGACATGTTTAGCATTATTGTTATCATCCTTATTCCATTATACCATCATCCCCTGTTGCGTTCGTAAAACTTTTTATTTTATGAAACCTCCAATAAAGAGAAAGTGCAAATAATTGTCTTTCGAATGACTTTTGGAATTGATCGTTAAGACGAGGATCATTTTGATTTTCTTCCTACGACAACGAAGTTTGTCGGATTTAGCGAACATAAATTTTCTTTTAACCTTGAATTGATCATTCTCTTTGGATATGCAAAGCTTTCCACTTGACATGTGTT
This sequence comes from Polistes dominula, assembly GCF_049000335.1. Classification (NCBI taxonomy): domain Eukaryota; kingdom Metazoa; phylum Arthropoda; class Insecta; order Hymenoptera; family Vespidae; genus Polistes; species Polistes dominula. The sequence continues at coordinate 1,491,738 of NW_028301169.1, read as the reverse complement.
TTATGTTTGATTCATTTCACTTTATTCCTTCCTTTCTTCCTTTCTTCCTTTCTTTTCATTTTATTTCATATTACATTTTTATTTCATCTTTATTTATTCATTTTTTTCTTTATATTATTTAAAAAAATGTCAACATTTTTATTATACACTATAATAACCATAAAGTCAATAGAGAACACGTAGAGAAACTTGTAAAACCTTTTTCTATTATTCAATTCAATAAAAATAATATAAATAAATAAATTTAAATGAAAGTATTTACATGAATGTAATAAAAGATTTTGGACATGTTTCGAAAGTCAGCAACAAGATCATTGATTTTTCAAAGAGAAGAGGGATGTTTTTTTGTTAGAACAAACTTTTATTTGACCATGTCAACATTTTCTTCTTGTCCTTTTTTCTTTTTTTATCTCTGTCATCCCATCTTTTTCTTATTTTCTTTTTCTCTTATTGCTTTTCTCAACAAATATATATTTAATCTCAAGAAGAATTCACCTTAGAAAACCTGTTTTTTTTTTTTTTTTGTTCACTAAAACCCCCACCTTCCCTTTTCACTCTTTTGTTAGTATATACCTTTTTCTGTTTTTTTTTTCTTTTTCTTTTTTTTTTTTCTGAACCCACATCAAGAACTTACAGCTACGTCCCTAACAAATTGTTCCCTCTTTTTCTTTTTTCTTTTTTCTTGGACAAATTTCCACCACTCACAAAATCGTGCGAATGACCCCTAGGGACCCAGAGTGAAAAAGATACGAAAGATTAAACGACGGTTTGAGAGGGGGCAAGGTTGAAGGACCCTAAAAACGATATAAACAAATTTTTTATATTCTATTCTTTATTATGTTATTTTTTTCCATTACCAAAATTTCGAAATGTGCATCACGAATAAAAAGAAAAAACATAATTAAATAAATCTATTAACAATTTCTATCTTTTTTTTTTTAATTTTGTATTATCTCTTTCATCGTATTGTTTATTTGTAAATTTTGGTCTCGTAATTTATTATATATTTTTTTTTCTTTTTATTTAAACCTAAGTGGCGCCTCATTTCTCTTTCTGTTTCTTTTTCTCTCTCTTACTCTTCTCCATTTTCACACACAGACACACACTTTCTCTTTTTGTTGTGGTTTTTTTTTTTTTTTTTTTTTTTATATTTTGAAGGAACGTAATTAAAATGACACCAAATGCAACAACGAGTGGAAGAAATGAAATATCCCTGACGTTTTATTATCCTCTTTCTTTCGGTATTTAATCGCGATACGCATTATTTATAAATAAATATTCCAAAAAGATAATATAACTCTTTTAATAAACTCGTTTTAAAGCATGTGTACATATACACATATAGGTACACATATGTATATAAAAATATCCATAAATAATACGTAAAACTTATCGTTTAAGTTAATAACAGCTGTTCGTATGTATATTTTCACAAGATGTAAAATGATTTTTAAAATTTTTTTTTCAAATTTTACCGCAGTTCAATGATCATAATAATGATAATGATAATGATGATAATGATGATGAATACATTGAAAATTTACTGTTGTTTGATAAAAAAAAAAAAAAAAGAGAAAAACCTAATAGTACTTTTCTGTGTTGAATACGTGTATACAAGTACCAAGGTTGTCTGGATATGTTGGAGAAAGGAGAAACGGCGCCATTGACGATGAAGCGATCTTATGGAATCCATTCTGAGCTTCTTTTTCATCTCCCTTTTATTAGAAAAAAAAAAAAAAAAAGAAAAATAAATGTAAAAAAAGGGAGAGAGAAAAATAAAAAGAGATGTTTCTGTATACTTTTTCATTATTTCACATACTTAGACGTTTAAATCGGTTGTATAAGAACACGTGTGCATCTTTTGACATTAAAATATCTCACATATAAATTGAAATATAAAAATTGTTTTTATCATTAATTAGAATATTTTTTATATCAAAATTCTTATCGTATAAATAATTTAAAAATAAGATAATACCATTCTTGTAATTTGGATTAAATTTGTTAACAAGTTTTTTACATTTAGGTGAGTTTGAAATTTTTTTTTATAGATGAGATTAATTAAAGGAAACCATAAAAATTAAAATTAAATTACAAAAAAAAAATTAAATTAAATTAATATTAAAATTATATAGAATCAAATTTAATTACAAGAAAATTAAATTAAATTAAAATTAAAATTAAAATTATATAAAATAAAATTAAAAAAATATTAAATAATTTAACATATTATTACATATTATATTCTATTTTTTTTTTTATATTAATTAAATTATTTAATAAAAAATTACTATTAATCCACCCTATAAAAGTTTATCATTAAAAAATAATTGAAATTTTAATAAAAATGTTTACGATCAAATTAGAATGAAATTAAATTGAACAGACATTGATACCGGATTTTAATCTTTCTTTTTTTTTTAAATTTTACGTTCACGAAAAAAAAAAAATCATAAAAGGAGAAGGAAAGGAGTGAAAGGGGAAGAAAGAAAAGAAAAGAAAAGAAAGAAAGAAAGAAAGGAAGAAAAATTCGAAAGATCGATTTCACGTTTACGTGTCGGAAATATTGCGCAAGGAACACACATTCGAAAGGATTGTTAGTATGGCCCCTTACCGGCCGTTATTCTGGCGTTCGCTTTCATTAACGAAAGTATTTCTTTGCTATCCGTAGAGTCCCGTGTCTCTATAATGTGCACTTATCCTTTTTCTATTTTCTCTTTACTATAATATCATGGTTTATCGTTCTCGCTCTCGTTTATCCGTTAATTCCGTGTTTCTCCCTTCGACACTTTCAAAACTTAACTTCTATTTCTAGAAACAACATTCCTTCCATTTTGAAACTTATTACGATATTTTTAATGTACCAAAAAAATACAAAAAAAAAAAAAGGGAAAAACATTAAAGACAAAAAATAAAAAATAAAATAAAAATAAAATAATGTTGAAAAAGAAAGAAAAATGAACGAAAATTAAAAAAAAATGTTAGGCCAAATGAAAAATTCGTGTACAAGTTTGTTGTGTTGCAATTTTACTTTGAAATTAATTCTAATATTTTTGATGTATCAAAAAATACAAAAAAGTACAAAAAAATATAGAAAAGGATTAAAGAAAAATTAAAAGCAAAAAATACAATACTTAGTTAAATAATAAAATGTTAAGTTAAATCCAAAATTATTGCATCGAAATTTTACTTTGAAATTGTGCAATGGATTGTTTATTATTTTTCTAATTTTTTTGGGGGGGGGGGGATAAAATTTATATTTTTTGAAAATACTAATGAAAAAAGATGGATGATGATGATGATAGGAATGAATGAATGAATGAAAAATTAACATTGTTCCTGTCTGTAGGGCACGAGGTAGGAATGCAATAAAAAGATAAAATACAAGGAAAAAATGTCGACAAAAAAGAAAGTGAAAAAGAAGGATAGAGAGAGACAAAGAGAGAGTGTGTGAGAGAGAGAGAGAGAGAGAAAGAGAAAGAATCACTCATCTTATACCTGCCATAACCTAAAAGCATTCTTCCAAGTATTATAATAATAAAACTCAGTATATGTGGGTGAATCAACACACGTTAGATCTTTTTTAGGTATGAAAAATTCAGTCGAGACGAATATAACGAGACGAACAAGTGGTCAAATATTTTATTCCTTCTTTCCATTCCTATTTATTTTTCTTTCATTTTCTTTTATTTTCTTTTTTATTTATCTTAAACAAGCCTAAAAAAAGTCTAAGCTTTTTTGAATCTTTAAAAAAGCCTAAGCTTTTTTTGAATCGTCTGGAACACGTTGCTGACACATTCCACATTGATGATCCACTGGTATAAACATTTGATTTCTTTTGTTTTATCTCTCTAAAAATTTACTTCGATTCGTTGTGCATCTAATAATAATATATTAATTTAAAAATTGTATAAACGTCAAATCGAATTGGAGATATCATTTGTTTTATTACAAATAATACATATAACAAATTGGAATTTAGGTTATAATCGTGAATAGTTCTAGGAATTAATGAAAAAAAAAAAAAAAAAAAAAAAAAAAAATAAGAAAGAAATGAAAATTCTTTTAATCGATGATGGATATGCCCATAGAGATTAATAGTGATAATAAAATTTCCAAGATTAAGGTGAAAGAGGAAGTTTACGAGTTACGTAATCTACGTGAGGCTGCCAAAATCGCGAGCATTTATCATAGAACCGATCGTAAATTCCAAAGGAATAAGAAACTTTCTCACATTGTACACGCCACGTTGAATTTAGTGCAATTTGTAAGATATCACACATAAATACATGCATAAATATACATATATATATATATATATATATATATATATATATATATATATATATATATATATATATATATATATATATAATAATATATAATAATAATTTATTACAATATGCATGCAAAACGAACCTAGCTTTTTTCACGTGATTTTAATTTCTTTATTTTTATAATATTTTTAGATCCAATTAAATCGTAGTATTTATATAATATAAAAATAATTTTTACTTTAGTATATGGTGATAATTATTTACAAAAATAAATATCACCAAAAAAATGAATACCAAATTAAATATAAAAATTCGTTTTCAAGTTTCCTACGTAACGTGATCTTTCAATTGTAATTAGGTTAAAAAGTATAACACGTGTTTCAAATTCTCGACAAAATTTGTAATCTTAAATAACAAAGAGACTAATAGACGGTAAAAAAATACTTCAATAAGAAATTAGAGTACAAACTTATCGTTTTGTATTACGTCATGGATAATACACACACATGAACTTTTTAAAAAACAAAAAAAAAAAAGAAAAGATCCTTCGGACTTACTCGGAACCATTCCGACGCATCGAGATTATCACTTCTGGGTCATTTATGTATTATGAATAATATATGTATATGTGTATGTATTATACATGCGTGTATATATATATATTATATGTCGTATAACAACTCGCATTACTCGCTTCGAAACGACTTGCTTGACGCAAAGAAAACGCGGAAGCGAGTTGACCCAATTTTGAGAGGAACGAACGAATGAATATAAGTGTGTAAGTATAATATAACACACATATACATATATTATATTATATTACATATGTAATATATGCATGTATGAGAATGAAGGTGAATCAGAATACGCGCACGCAATAATTCTTTTTTTTTTTTTCACGGATTTTATGTAATCCGACACATACACGCATTCTTATCGAACAACAAATTAAACATCTCCATTTTGATTTTTAATTGTTTCAGGAAAATCTTTCTTTATTAAAAATTTTTGTTTTTTTTTTTTTATTATTATTTCATATCATCGGTATCGAGTTAAAAAGCATGAATTATAATACCATCTTCCGAGAATGTGTGCATTTTTTTTTTTATTTTAACCTCGTGACCTACTTTTTTTTTGTTAAATCGTTCTAATTTGTAAATACTGATTCAATTAAAAAATAATAAATGTTTACCTCATTATCGTGTATCAAACTCTTTTCTAAAAACAATTTCTTTTTTTCTCTCTTTTTATACAGCTTCTATTATTAATTACCGATATATTTAATCGAGTTCATCGTGGTCATCAACGTGAAATTAACGAAAATTTGCCGATCATATTTGGGGAATGGAATATTTTCTTTTTTTTATATCCAATTTGTATGCTAATCAGTTTGATTCTTGCGGTATTTTGGTTAATGAACAAATTCTTACCGAAAAAACCTTTAATTGTGAGTAACGTTTATATAAATATATATATATATATATATTTTGTTTTTTCTTGGAACAATAATTAAATTTTATTAAACTAAAGAATCGATAAAGATTTGCATAATTTTTTTTTTCGTTTTAACGATGAAATCATCGAAGGCACTAATAGGATGCATATTTGGTACAATTTCAATGCTCACAGCTGGTATTATGGAAATGAAACAGGTTGATTGGTATATTGATCATTATGAGATCACCGATGAAAAATTATTCGATCATCCAATATTTGTTCATAGTTTTTCTATGTCTATATTGTCGATTTTTATCATGACATTTTATTTGATACACGTTTGGATTCTATTTGACGTATGGCAATGGGTTAGTATGAATTTATATTAATAAAAAAAAAAAAAAAAAAAAATTATAATAAAGTTACTAGAGTTTCATGACGTGTTAATGATGTTGCATGTAAGATTAAATCATTAAAATGAAATTGTTAATAAATTTCAATTCGATTCTAATGCAAACAAATGTTTATTGAAAATATTTTATAGATGACAAAATTTGGAAGATCATCGGACACCAGTGAATCCGAATACAGTTCATATTTGAGTACAAATAGCGAAATAATCGAAGATCCTTCAAAATCTTTTGAAATAGAACAACCAGGACAATTAGATCCTATTCCTGCATTGAACAAACTTATCACCAAAAAAACACCGATCGATTCTACTGTAAATATTCAATACATATTAATATATTAAATATATAAAAATACATTTTTATTTCACAATATAATTATAAATATTAACTCAGAAATGAATTTAATGAATTTCTCAATATTTTTTTTAGTTACCCGATGACGAACCTGTTATATTATACTGCTGTTTCGTTGATTGTTTTAATTACATCAAGTATAGTCGTAAAAAGAAACCTAAACACGAGTTTCAAGTGATTCATGTATTATAAAAATAATCTGTAAATTTCCGTATTGGTCAATTGTTAATATTTTATCGAAGAATGGTCCTGCTGTTTGTGTACGAATAAAAAGAAAAGTAGTATCTTACTTTTTGATGATAAGTTTGTTGAATCTCACCTCAGTTGAACCAAGTTAAATCTCATTGGTCAATAAGGATGAAATCTGTACTGGTTGGTTGGCAAAAAAGATTACTGTATAAAATCTATATTTCAACTAGATAAAAACGAGACCTAGTTTGTTGATTCTGATCGATAAGAACAAAACTTATTTTACTTTTTTCCAATCAATCCAAATTTTTTTTTTATAAATAATATTCCCAATATATGTGTGTGTTACTTATTGTATAATTAAAATAATTCTATCTGTGTGTTATTTGTAAAATTGGATATCAATTTTGTTAATACATATTTTATGATATATTTTTCTTTAAAATGATCAATTTTTCAATAAATTTGTCATAACGCGAGAAGACAATGAAGGGGTGGGGATGGAAACAAGTAGTTTCCTCTAAACTATGAAGATCAACTTTTTCTTTCGGTATCGTATTACATCTGACCATTTTCTGCACTTATTTCGATGACACGATGAAAGTACTTGAAGGACATAAAAAAAAAGAAAAAAGAAAAAAAAGAAGAGAAAGTTAGCTCTTTTCATCTCGGCTTCCGATAACGTCGTAACGATCCTTGTCGTGTTCTATCTTAAGAAATAAAGGTAAAAATGAAAGAAGAAGAAGAAGAAGAAGAAGAAGCAAAAAAACAACAAGAAGGAAAAGACTAAGGGATACTAACTTTAAGAAGAAGCAGGTAGAAAAAAAAAAAAAAAAGTAAGAAAACGATGAAAGTTACTGCGTGAGAAACAAACTGGAAGGACAAAACTGCAAAACCCTCCTTATAAATATTTATGGTTGTACCACCTTGAAAATCCTTCCTCAAACCCTACACACACCCCTTGACGACCCTCTAACACACTACATATCCGCATCTCACATCAGTTTGAAAATATCTTGTTGTCACGTTCCCTTTCGGTCGGTAACACAGATCGCATTGTAATGTCCTGTTTTACCGAATCGTCGCATCCGGATACCAAACGAATCCCCAAATAATCCTCGTGTTTTGAGGGTTGTTTCTCCCTACTTTCGTTATGTTAGGGATGCACGTGCTACGCAGAAATATCGGAAATACGTGTTGTAAGAAAAAGAAGAAGAAGAAGAAGAAGAAGAAAAAAAGTACACTTTCTATTGCTAGGAAGATTGCATCAAATTTGGAAATTTCAAATCTGTTGTCGAAAAAGAAAAAATCTATGGGGTTGAGAAGAAAAGAAGGAAGGAAAGAAAACAAAATAAAAAAAAAATGAAAAATAAACTTTTCTTTTAACAGCAGTTGTCAAACTACGATAAGGCAATATTTTAAATAATATAGTTAATAAAATTGACGATTCAAATGTGTCATCTTTTCCGAAAAAATATTTTCACGAGTAAAATAAAACATTTTTGTTCAAAATATTTTGCCGAGACGTACGCAAAACAGAAACTTCTCTTTAAAAAATAATTAAATTTCTTTTCGTGTCCTCCTTTTCTTCAATTTTTTGTTTTTTTTTTGTTTTTTGTTTTTTTGCAACAACGAAAGCAATTATCAGAAAATGACAAAATTCGATAAAACGTTAAATACGTTTTGTATTCTCAATAGAGAAAGGCAGAGTTTAAGAGGGGTTTTCACAGGAAAAGGAGAGTAGACAGGTGGTTGAAACAGTGTGCCAAAAGGTGCGAGTTTAAAGCGACCAACGCGATTAGCTGACATTCTGTCAAACGCATTCATCACGTATGTGTGTGTGTGTGTATCTGTATGTTTATATATAACCGCAGCACGTACACTAGTAGTATTAGTATTAGTAATAGTAGAACCGATCCATAGAAAATATGCTTTTGAATTTATTATGGTTAAAAGTTAACAAGGCAGTCAGTCGTTACTTGACATTTTCTCAGTGAATATTCAATGAAAAGCAAAACAACTAAAAAACTAACTAAACAAGTAATAATATTGCAAATGGTATCGTTATCCTTCTAAATATTCAATTAATCGAATTAAAATATAACAAAAAGTTATTTTTAGATATTTTCGTTTAACGTTAAATCGTAATTTGAAAATTACATGAAATTTTTCAAAACGTAATCAATCGAACGCAAAACCACAATCTGATTAGAACGAAACGCGTAGAGAAAAGGGAGATTAATTCCCTACGTTAGCCCACTTAATTATATGCCGCACAGCCGATTCTCATAATTAGTTCGCAAAACGGTATTCACCGATAGACAGGAAGAGACAAAGAGAAAGAGAGAGAGAGAGAGAGAGAGAGAAAGAGAGAACATAGGAATAGTTCGTTAATTTAAACTGGTCTCTCCTCCACTTCTAACACACACACACACACACATAACATGTATAATGTAAAATCAATAGTTTATGGGATAGGATCGAAATGATAATCGGTCAAAGTCGATTTAAAACATGAAATTTCACTTGAACCTTTTTTTTTTTATCAACCTATTGAGAGAAAGAGTTAAAAGAAGAGAAAAAAAAAGAGAAGAAAAAAAGGGGTTGAAATAAGAAAAATCATGCTTTTAGTAAAAGGGACAGCTAAAAGACAGATTTATTCGGAGCCTTGGGCAAAGATCACCCTTTTAGAATACCCAACCACCCACCCACCCTTTTCGTGGACTTTAACAGGCAGCCGTTAGACGGCAAGTCCTTTGATGTATGCGCCCGTCCGACATGACCTACGGCCGTTCGACTTATGTGGGAAGGGATCGACGGTTACCTAACCTAGGGGTCACGAAGAACAGATTCCCATATATAATATTATTCCGATGTTCCATGTGGAAAGAGATTTACACGTGGAAAATAGCAAATGGTTATGATATAGTTGAGAACCAAGTCAAATGGAGTTTGAAGTCGAAGAAGGTGAATGAAATATTCCTTTCAGGAGAAGGAGAGGGAAAGCATTTTCATACTTTACATGCAAAAATCGAACAAGTGTTACCCCACCCCCACCCCCCCCCCCCCAGCCCCATGTTTTCTATCATAAAAACATCTATTGGTTTAAAATTGTATTTTTAACTATGTTTAATTTTTTGTTGATAATTTTCATCATTAATAATATACCGTTTCTATTCAATTTTCTTCAAATCTTATCACAGATTTTTTTCCCTCACCTTCTCAGATTCAATAAATTGAAATGTTGAATATATGAAAATCTATTCCCACGTCTAAAATACCGTATGGTTATGATATAGTTGAAGAAGAATATGAAGTTAAAACGTGCGACGGGATAAATATATATTTTCATTGGTGTTCACGGGTCAACGATGCTCACCTGTTAAACTCAAAACCACTGTGACTCCATTCGGTCCGACTACGACGACTACGACGACTACGACTTCTGCGGTTTTCGCAAGCCTGGTTTGACACGAATGAGAAGAGAAGGTGGTTGAGTGGATCGTATGGGAGTCAAAGAGCATAAGAGGAATTCAATACCTCTAATGGAAGGGTCAGGTATCGGCATCTGCTGCTGCTTCTACTGCTGCTAGTGGTGAGTTGGGTGTTAGTCTTGGTGAGTTACTGATACGACAAGAAGGATTCGTCAAAAGTCACTTTTTTCTTTTTATTTTTCTTTTTTTTTTTTTTTTCATTTACTTTCGTCCTGTCAGAAATTAATTAAACTAATGAAGTGGTGTCTGCTTGTGAGGGGATTCAACCAAACTCACATTTTCTTTATTCCTTTTTTTTATAAACTTCTGTTAGATACGACAAAGAGAAAAGGGTAAAAGAAAAGACCAGAGGACTTTTCGATAGCCGAAGGGGGTTAGCTACTACGAGTTATTCAGAGACACATACTAAAAGAGATTTAAAGAGATAGAAGAACCCAGTGGTGGAGCTCTGGGAATAGGCTAGCACGTACTTCTCCTTGATTATTAATGTCGGTAATTCAGCTTTATCGACGATTGCCACTCCGTATGCGAAACTGTGTAGGGTCGGGACACCTTTCTCTATCTCTATTTCACACATATCCATATACATATGGAGCATTCCACGTCAAATCAACCACTTTTGATCATAACGTGAAATGCTTCATAGATACTTAACGTTTATATTAGAATCGTTTCATATATTAAATATTTATGAATAGTTATGCTCCCAGAAGTCCCTAACAGTTAGAAAAAATAAAAATAAAAAATGATATACCGCAAGTTTCAAATCTTTATTTAAATTTTAAACTACACTGTGCACAACGATGCAAGTTTCTCTACTAAATAAGACGTGGTTTCATTTACCAGTAGTTATAACTAAAAATTTTTTCAGATTTTGGTCTACTATAATTCTAGAGTCGCAGCTAGATGAAAGATTACGTAGCAAAATTTTATCATTTATCCCTTTTCTTATCAAGTTTTGTACCGATGATTTTTCGAAAATCCTACATTTTGTTATCATATCATATAAATAAGCAAAATAAAATTACTACCTTTTTTGTGATGCCTGTAATAAATAATGGGAAAATAAAAAAACAAGTAGATCCATTAAAGTCTTAAGTCTGAAACAGATATAATAATAAATTAAACATTTTATTAAGAAACATATTTAAAATTTGTTGTAAACCTGTGCAAATATTCAATGTTATATTTAGTGTTTATGTGTGTGCCTTCAGAAATGCATTTATACATATATTATAAAAAGAAGTCATTGGTCTGTTGTTAAATCCAACGAAGATCACCTGTAACAAAAAGAAAACTATATTAATCATACAATCAAGTGATATAAAGTAGCCTAACATATGAATCGTCCAATTCGTAGATGCACTTTATAATTAAATTCTCTATTTTATTTTTATTAAATATCTATTTATCATTGCAATGAAATTAAATTTAAACGCGTGATTTTACATTTACAAAGAATAAAAAAAATAAAAAAGTAAAAGCACAAATATTAAATTACTAGAGAAAATAATATCTATTAACTATTATGACTAATACTTTTAAACTGCATTATATAGAAAAGAAAAAATTACAAATTTAATACAATTCGATTACAGTTAAAAATCTTAAAGACAAAAAAAGAAAAGAGAGATTACTTTAATATTCAAAAAAACTATAATTAAAGCTTCAAAATGTAATAGTAAGGAAATTTTTAATATTGTTGACTCTAACTAACTAAACACATATGCATCTTTTTGACGATATAGACACAAATTTGGTGTCCCAAGGAGATGGTATGGTCCATCATCTCCAATTATAACTATAAATTAATGACGAGCAAAGAAATAATAGAATAAAATATAAGATATGACTAAAGAACCATTCTCAAAAGGTTCGAACATAATGTTGAACCTTTGAAAGTAATTCAGTAGCCTGTAGTTGCCCTCTTCAGCCACAATTAAGTGGGGGCCTCTTCGGCATTAAGCCTCTTCTTTCTTCATTCCATGAAAACTGCATTTGGACATTTCCTACGTGCGAGCAAGATAAGATTTTTCATACTAATTTTGCAAATGAACTCGTATTTTGTTATGATTCTAATTCTCAGTTATTACAAAATTAATTTAAATTTTGCGTTTACTTTTTTAGCTCGTGGACCATCAATGAACATAGAGTTCATTGACCATACACGAGAATATTTAATCAAATGTCCAAGCAGATAATTTCCCTCGATGACCTAATAACACTTCGCACTTTTAACGTTAAGTAATAAAATCGAATTGAAATAAAAAGTGCAATAAATGTAATACATTTTCTTGCAATACCTTCATCTCATTAATTCGTTATTAATTTGTTCATTAATTATATCAAATATTTCTAGCTGTAAGACGAAATCGCGATAGTGCGTAATGTTAATCCTGAAATACTTAAAACTAAGTATCAAATGCATCAAAGAATTTGCGAATTTGATTCGACTCTATCTCGTTCGAGATAAAATCGAAACAGAAATGAATCTTTCAAATGGTTGCAAATACCTTTGAATCATGATACATGATACATAAAGATCACAGAATAGTCACAAAATAAATTAACAAATCAAACATAATATAGAATGAGATGATCAAATTTTGTAACAATTCTGTATAAACCAGGAGGCGGAATTTCCACTCCGGAGTGAAAGCAAGAAGTCTAATGCCTTTCCTGGATCCTACCTACTTATAATTAAAGTTTTCACATTCATTCAGAGAAGTATGCTACCTGCCTGCCTATTACCCATATTTTTACCCATTTTAAGAAAAAACATACATACCCACCCACTCACTCCACGGTTCTCACACATACCACCAGGGTGCAAAAGCCTAAACTAGAGAGCATGCCCCGGGGCACCTCCGACACCCTAGTTCAACCACGTTTTCTAAACTTATATGCTAATGGGTATACGTACGTTTTGCTGTAATCAACTGCCAAGGCTAATGATTATTGCATAAAAAACTAAAGCAAAAATACAAGTATACACTAGTATATATTTATATGCATACTAGTAATATACAAGTATATCCAAGTTTCCACAAATAATTGCAGTAACTCTACTAAGCAAACGAGATTATCAAAAAAATTCGAAATATTTAATTTAAATATAAGAATACAGAAACGTGATATGAGGAAGTAGTGCTTTGAGTATTTAATGATGTATTAAATGAATAAAAAATATCGCGAAACGATGTACAATACACACTACCTAATACGCACACACAGGTGTAAAGTACATCGTGCAATCACTAGCACAATAACAGCCGCCAATAGGGGAAAAAACTAAAACTAAACCCACGCTAACTGTTTCTCACCCATACGTGTAACACCTGGGCACACGCATAGATGAGAACGCAGAAAGTGTGGGGGGGAGAAACGGGAGATTAGTATATTAGAAGCTGAAAATCCTGATCTAAAAAATATGATTAACACATAAACACATAAATACATTTGTATAAAAAATCATCTAAGCGACTAAGGACTCTACAAGTCATTTGGTGAATAATGACTTAAACAAGCGAATGAAAAAAAAAAGTTACCCCATATGAAACAATCATAGTTTCGAGGTAAGGATGTATTAAAAGACTCTACAATGATGATGGATATTTTTTGCAAACCTCGGACGACTTTTTCATTAAATGGCTGTTCTAATTAAAGAACTGGGCTTTGAGCCGCCACTTAACTGCCAAAGTCTATCCGTCGCGAATAAATTTGTCTTCTTGCTCATTTATTTAAAATATCAAAGTATTGATATATCAAAATTAATTTCGATTACAAAAACTATGTACAAAGCAATGCATGTAAGACATTTATTACATGCTTTTAACACGTAATAAAAAAGAGAGTACATTTATTAATTGCATTATGAATTAAATTAATTTAACCGATGAGACAAGAAAACCTATCCTAAGCTAATAATAAAACATACAATAAAATATACAATTTTCATGAGTAATTTCTAAAAAGGAATTACTCATGTGCTCGTCAATAATTTATTTAAATAATTACAACCAGTAACTCGTGCCAATTTGGACCTTTCATCCTCGGCATGATTGAGCACTGGAGGGAATTTAAATAAAAACTCACGGTTTAAGAAGTTCTGCGATGGCTCCAAAACACTCCTTCTTCGCAGCAAGTATTGTAGTCTGACGACGGAAGACGACACTCGATTTACCATTGAAGAAGATCCATCGAAGATCCACCGGAGAATTCATCCAACATCTTTGAAAGGAAGAGAATCCATGGTTATATCTGTAAAATAAAATAGAACAAAAAGATAAGTTTTCTTGAATATTATCCAAAATCATATAAAATAAAATCGAATAAAATGTAAATACTAATGAATACTTACAATGCATTCCACTGGAATGCAGCTCTATTGCACCATGGCGATGCACCACGCGTGAATCTAATAACGCGGTATAAACGAAAATAAGAAACTATAGATGAGTTTCTTATCGCGAAACCGATATTTTATTATACGACGAACAACACTGACTCTAATTCGCGTTTGATTTTAACTTATTACTCGCCCGATCACTGATTCTAAACTGCACTAATTCAAAGACTGCATTGCTCGCAGTCAAATGCAAGATCAAAAATTTCACTTCCGGTCACTTCACATGGGCCATTCGTGCACGATTGCAATCTGAAACTGAAATAAAAAACAATACTATTAATATTATTACTATTACAGAAAATTATTAAAATTTTTAAGGAATTATTTAATAAAATAAATATACTTACTTAAAATCTTTATTGATGAATGCACAATGGGTCTCCTATCCTTAGGATGACGATAACAATGCACAAATAATGACTATAAAACTGCATTAAATGCAATTAATTCAATTAACACTAGATTTATGAACTGAGAAAATTTGATTCATTTCAAACTTTTTTTCTACATATATATTAAATAGAAATATTTTAATTAATTGTAATTTAATAAAATTTAAATTTAATTAAAATTTTAAAGTAGAATATTTTTTAAAAATATATGTTAATTTTTAATACTGTAATGAAATATATATTAATATTAATTCCCCTCCTCTATGCACTTTTTCATTCAAACAATGTTTGTAAATTTTTAAAAAAATATTGAACAAAACAATAGTAAAAAAATCTAGTGTTAAACGAATTTCTAAATGAATTTAATTAATAAAATGTCAATACCATTCCAACGATGATCTAAAACACAAATAAAAAAAAGATTATATAAATCTTTGTTATATAAAAATTACTATAATTATTGAAAAAATGTTTCATATAAAAATTGACTTACGTTTTTTCTTCATTGATGAATGCACGATGGGTCTCCTACCCTTAGGATGACGATGAGCACACGTTTAAACTTAATAAAAGAAACTTGCGAGTTTCTTAACCGAGCAAACGAAACTTTAACATGCGACGATCAACACTGAATCTACTCTTTTGTCGACTTTTTTATATTTTATTTTAACACGATGCAACACACGAGAACCTCATTGCCTACGCGCTCGATTGCAATGATTTTCTGAAACAGAAAAAGAAAAAGAACAATTAAGATCATTGTTGTAATAAAAATCAATTGAAATTATCATAGAAATGTTTGATAGTAAAATATACTTACTTTTAGTCTTCGTTGATGATTGCAGGATGGGTATCCTACCCTTAGGATGACGATGTATAAAATAAAATGAAATAAAAAGTCTGAAAAAGCTGAAACATACTAAACATTATATTACAATATTTCCTGTCAATCATTTCTGAAGGCAGAACACACACGTTATAAGATACTATATCATAAAGAATCAATGTTAAATATAATTCAATAAAGAGTGTAACCTAAAAAGTAAATCGTTTTTTATACCATTCAATCTAATGAACATCTTTTTAAAGTATTAAAATTAACACGATAAGGTTAGAAATAAAATTATTCAATAATTTACTGTGTGTAGTTACTTTTGACGATCTTAACATGTCAAAAGACGAAAGGGGAAAGAGATACATTACTACGTTTAACCTTGGTAGTGCCGAACTCTCGGTGCTCGGGGGTACTCGGATGCTCGGGGGTACTCGGATGCTCGGGGGTACTCGGGTGCTCGGAAGTACTCGGGTATTCGATGCTCGGTGCTCGGTACTCTGTTGTTTTCTTTTGTTTTCAACTGTTTCTTTTTTATTTTCATTTCGAGAATTTCCTAGAAATTTATGAATACATTTGACTACCTGGAAGTCGAATGTTTGTATACTTTTTCTTTCTTTCTCGTTTTCTCTTTCTGTTGCACTTCTTTTTGCTTTAAAATAAAGTGATAGATTTACCTCGATAGTTTAGTCATTACCCCGATGTAAAAGGAAGCACGATTCTTAGATTGAGTATATGTATTCATATTGGATTCTCCCAACGCTTGGAAAACTAAAATAAGTAAGAAATAAAATTACATTAGTAAAATATTAAGAAAATCAAATATATGAGAGTACGTATACGAGTTACCTATACTTATGTATATATGCCTATATATATATATATATATATATATATATGTGTATGTGACAGAAATCAAATTTAATACGATATACGATTTTTGAATACGTAATTATGAAAAATAATTAATTGGAACATTATTAGAGATGATAAAAAGTATTGATACCATGAGAAAAAGATAAAAATTAGACGAAATATTATAAGTTAGCCTTAGTGAGATATGGCGGGAAACCGAGAAATGTCGGACAATTATATTTTCACGGATATCTTTCGAAATTTGTATTTTTCAGTTTTGAAAACACTCACGTATAAAAATCATGCTTTTAGTTATCGTTTAATATATAATTTAAAGGTTTAAACGTTAGAAAAAATCTTTTAATTACCTGATATCAACGGACGACCAAATCTGCTGCAACTACTATAGATGACAAATTCAAAATGGTGGTCACTTCTCCTTCGCGGTACATTGGTGACAGATTGCTGACGTTTCATTGGCTAATTAGCTGATTTGTTATTTCGGACTTGAAATGACCAATCATAAGATTCATCACGCACACAAGCTTAACCACCACACGTACGTATAACTCGTTTTTCTCCTACAACAACGTTAAATTCCACATAATATAATTTATTTATAAACAATATTTTAACAATAATGAATAAAAATAAAGATAATGTTAACACTGTGAAAACTTTATCGAATCGTATAGAAGAACACAACCGTACAAAAGAGAATCGTCCGTTTATATAGAAATGCATAAAACAATTGATATCTTTCTCTCAGGCATGCCACCATAAATTATATCGATAAATAAAAAATTCGCGGGAATGATCTGCATTATCGATTAATTACTGACGCGCTAAATTCAATATTTTCTAATACACTTTACTTATATTACAGGAAGTTTTTGTTCACGAATCTTTAATGCGCAGAAATGATAAAATAATTATTTTAGAATAAAAAAAGTGCTTAAATCTGAACGTTATAATGTTCAATTTTCTTTATTAGAAATATTATTACCATTGCACGCATGTTCAACATTCGAAAATGTCATATAAACATCATTGAATATATATATTTTCATATGTATTTTCACAGAAGACAAAAGCTCAGTCTGAAAGGAAATTTCGAGGAAGACGGTGCAGCTAACATATACACAGTGTTTCTAAATTACAATACGCATTCTTTTCGATTATTTAACAATTATTTAAGTATTCTAATACACTCTTCTTATATTTCAGACTGTTTTACAGTATGTAAATTTACATACACCTTACACAACTATTAGCATACATTAAATATTAAATAATTTTAAACTGATAATTTTTTAAACAAAAATATTACCATACAGGATATCACTGAGCATGAGTTAGACAATAATTAAATTAAAATGGAGAAAATGTTCAAATTAGAACGTTATAATATTGAATTTTCTTTATAAGAATTATAATTACCGTTGCAGAAATAATCAACATAAGAAAAATCATAAACAACTTTCTAATCAAAGTTTAGTTTTAGAGAACAACACCTCAGTCTAGAAGTGTATTTCGAAGAGGAAGGTACTTACAAATTATATTCCGTACTTTTAAACAATAATCGATACTTCTATCGATTAATTAATAATTATTTAATTATTTTAATACACTTTACTTATATTGCAGGACAATTAAACCCACGAAGAGTCATCACTGCGCAGGTGTGATAAATTAATTCCATTACAATGAATAAAACAATAAAATTTAAACGTCAGAAAAAGTGGTGGGGGAATGGTCAGAAAAAGTGGTGGGGGAAGGGTCAGAAAAAGTGGTGGGAGAAAGGGCCAATAAAAAGATGAGGGAAGGGTCTGTTAAGGGCTGGGGGAAGGGATATGATTATATAGGGAAGATTGTACATAAGTGCAGTGGGTCAGTTTGAATTTGAATTTCGAGGAAGTCGGATCTCAGATCATATACTGGGTGTTTTTAGATAACAATAAACTTTCTTTTTGACAATTTATCGATTATTTTAATACTCTACTACTACAATACTATATACACTACACATACTAATACAATATAACTAATACAATACAGACAGTACATTTACATACACATTACACTGCAATACTATATACACTATACATATTAATACAAAATAACTAATACAATACAGACAGTACATTTACATACACATTACACTGCAATACTATATACACTATACATTCTAATACAATATAACTAATAAAATATAACTAATACAATATACAGACAGTACATTTTCAACTGATTACTTTTTCAATGTAAATTTTTACTTTACAGGTTATCACTGCGCAGGAACAATAAAATAATTACGTTAGAATGAATAAAATAATAAAATCTGTACGTTATAACACTAAATTTTCTTTATTCGAATTATTATTACCGTTGCAGAAATAATCAACATAAGAAAATTCATAAACAACTTTCTAATTAATGTTTTGTTTTAGAAGACAATGGGTCAGTCTGCAAGTGAATTTCGAAGAGGAAGGTACTCCAATAATTTATCTCGTACATTTAAACAATAATCAACACTTCTATCGATTAATTAACAATTAATATAATATTCTTATACACTGTACTTATATTACAGGACAATTAAACTCACGAAGAGTCATCACTGCGCAGGTGTGATAAATTAATTCCATTACAATAAATAAAATAATAAAATTTAAACGTTATAATA
Source organism: Polistes dominula (assembly GCF_049000335.1). Taxonomy (NCBI): domain Eukaryota; kingdom Metazoa; phylum Arthropoda; class Insecta; order Hymenoptera; family Vespidae; genus Polistes; species Polistes dominula. Next base: position 1,472,401 of record NW_028301169.1, on the reverse strand, counting down.
TTATAAATTTTCTTTATTAGAATAATTATTACAGTTGCACACATGCTCGACATAAAACAAAGTCATATAAACAACTTTCTAATTAATGTTTTGTTTTAGAAAACAATGGGTCAGTCTGCAAGTGAATTTCAAAGAGGAAGGTACTCCGATCATATACTTGGTGTTTTTATATAGCAATAGACTCTTGCATCGATTAATTAACAATTATTTTAATATTTTAATACACTCTACTTATATTACAGCATAATTTAACACTCGTAGTCTTCACTGCGCATGAACAATAAATTAATCACATTAGAATAAAAATAATGTTTAAATCCGAACGTTATAATATTGAATTTTCTTTATTAGAATTTTAATTACCGTTGCACACATGATCAACATAAAAACAAGTCATATAAACAACTTTCTAATCAATGTTTTGTTTTAGAGAACAACAGTTCAGTCTATTAGTGCATTTCGAAGAGGAAGGTACTCCAATAATATATCTCGTACTTTTAAACAATAATCGATACTTCTATCGAATATTTAACAATTATTTTAATATTCTAATACACTTTAATTATTTTTCAGATTATTTCAACGCATATACATAGGTTTAATCGTTACATACCTATTAACATACTTTGAATAGAAAATAATTTTAATATGAATTTATTTTTTCAATTTATCAGATAACTGTCTTCAACTTGATTGCATTCCTAGATCAGAAAAGGTAATATAAAATACTCCAATTACTTACATTGCAAATAAAATTGTATTAATATTGATTAAAAATTTCTGTTTCAGAAGTGGGTTTAATGGGTAGCGGGTAAATTTTTTGATTCGTAATGGGTGGTACCATTTACAAATAAAGAATTTACTTCAGGGATGCGACCCTGCCCACGCGAGCCATGATTCTATCTTACTCCCAAGGATAGAATCATGTTCATTTAACTTTCAAGCTGGAGCTACCGTCTTTTTTTTTCTTTTTTTTTCTTTTTTGGCTTTTTGATATGCATAGATAGATATGCATTTAGTATGGGAAACTGAAGCTTCATTGTAAGGGAAGGCATCTTCCGCTAATTGTTAGACGGACCCAAGGATTCATTTCCGTAAGTTCGCAGTAGTATACGGTGTTGGACTGAACATTTAGTGTAGGTTTCTCCTAAATTTAGAGTCAGTGGACTAGTCCAATCGGGGGGAAACCACTTAAAAAAAAAATCGTGAAAAGTTCCGCTTTAAAAGTTATACCTATCCCCCCTTTTTCCTATCCCTTTTATTGTTTAACTCTTTTTTATCCCTTTGTTTTCTGTTGCAGATTGAACTATGGTAAGGAAACGGCCACAAGTGGACCAAAGGAGGACCATGAAGGAACAAGAAGTGAACTTGGTAATATGGGATAGTATAAATTAATTACTTCTATAAATAAAATAAAAATTTGCATCTGTATAGAATTCTCCTTTTAGCATCGAATGTGTTTGATAATTATTTTTAATGTATTTTCTTTATTTATAGATTCCATGAAACAAATCATAATTGTATACTCTTTTTAATTATTATACTTTATTTTATGGAGATTGAAAATTATGTATATAAATGTATATAGATTGTATTTCTATAAGTTGAAGTTATTCTAGGGTGTGTTAGTTTTAAGTATCATCGATGATTTTATTGAATTTCTTTTCAGATTACACTCCTTGTTTATCTCATTTTATATTTTTTAGTATTGAAATTTGTCTCTGGTATTTTCGATAATAATTTTAACGATTTTTTGGATGGTACTCTTATGGTGGGGCCTAAGAGTTAGATTAATTTCTTTGAATTATATTCGGATGTGAGCATCTTTAGGATGCACATCCCTCTTGGGTCTTCTGAAGCGGTTACCTCCTCGTGGTTAGACCTGGGCAATGGTATTTTACTTTCCATGTAATGTTTTAACATATTTTTTTTATGTGGTAAACATTCCATTGAAAGTAAAAACTAGCTAAAGACCGCTTACAATAAACGTTATAATTGTAATTAATTTCTTTTTAACTTCCTAATTAATAACTTCCATGTAATATTCTTTCAGATGAAAAATCTACTCCTGGAAGTTATCACTGCGCATGAGCGATAAAATAATTACTTAAAAATGCAAAAAAATACAAATCAGAACGTTTTCATCTTAAATTCTATTAATTAGGTTGATTATTTTAGTTAGGCACATGGGCAACGTTCGGAAAATCATATCAACAACATTGAATGAAAGAAACCTTCATAGAGGACAATGACCTAGTTTAACAGCTGATTTCGAAGAAGACGGTACTCCTGACCTATATTCCGTTTTTTTAAAAACAATACACACTTTCTTCTAATAATTGACAATTATTATAATACTCTAATATATTCTCTTCGTATTTTAGATTGTTTAAACATATATAAATTTGTTTAATCATATTAAATTATCATTAACATACTTTGAATAGAAAATAATTTCCATATGATATTCTTGCAGATGAAAATTCTACCCACTGAAGTCATCACTGCTCATGAACAATAAATTAATTACATTAGAATGAAAAAAATGTTCAAATCGGAACGTTATAGTCTTGAATTTTCTTTATTAGAATTATTATAACCGTTGCCCACATGCTCAACATAAAAAAATAGTCATATAAACAACTTTCTAATTAATGTTTTGTTATAGAGAACAACGGCTCAGTCTATAAGTGAATTTCGAAGAGGAAGGTACTTCGAAAATATATTCCGTACTTTTAAATAATAATCTATACTTCTATCGATTATTTAACAATTATTTTAATATTCTTATACGCTCTACTTATATTACAAATAATTTTTAGTTTTAGAATCATCATTGCGCATGAAGAATAAATTAATTCCATTAGAATGAAAAAAATGTTAAAATCTGAACGTTATAATATTAAATTTTCTTTATTAGAATTTGTATTATCGTTGCAGAAATAATCAACATAAGAAAAATCATAAACAACTTTCTAATCAAAGTTTTGTTTTAGAGAACAACACCTCAGTCTAGAAGTAAATTTCGAAGAGGAAGGTACTTCGAAAATATATTTCGTACTTTTAAATAATAATCTATACTTCTATCGATAATTTAACAATTATTTTAATATTCTAATGCACACTTCTTATATTACAGCATAATTTAACACTCGAAGTCATCACTGCGCATGAACAATAAAATAATTACGTTGGGATGAAAAGAATGTTAAAATTGGAACGTTATAATATTGAATTTTCTTTATTCGAATTTTTATTACCGTTGCAGAAATAATCAACATAAGAAAAATCATAAACAACTTTCTAATTAATGTTTTGTTTTAGAAGACAATGGGTCAGTCTGCAAGTGAATTTCGAAGAGGAAGGTACTTCGAATATATCTCGTACTTTTAAACAATAATCAACACTTCTATCGATTAATTAACAATTATTAAATATTTTAATACACTTTACTTATATTACAGCATAATTTAACACTCGAAGTCATCACTGCGCATGAACAATAAATTAATTACGTTAGAACGAATGAAATAATAAAATTTGAACGTTATAATATTGAATTTTCTTTATTAGAATTTTAATTACCGTTGCAGAAATAATCAACATAAGAAAAATCATAAACAACTTTCTAATCAAAGTTTTGTTTTAGAGAACATTGGGTCAGTCTATAAGTGAATTTCGAAGAGGAAGGTACTCCAATAATATATCTCGTACTTTTAAACAATAATCGATACTTCTATCAATTAATTAACAATTGTTTAAATATTCTAATACACTTTACTTATATTACAGCATAATTAAACACTTGAAGTCATCACTGCTCATGAACAATAAATTGATTATATTAGAATGAAAAGAATGTTAAAATTGGAACGTTATAATATTGAATTTTCTTTATTTGAATTATAATTACCGTTGCATACATGATCAACATATACGAAGTCATATAAACAACTTTCTAATCAATGTTTTGTTTTCAAGAACAACGGCTTAGTCTATTAGTGCATTTCGAAAAGGAAGGTACTCCGAGAATATATTCCGTACTTTTAAATAATAATCGATACTTCTATCAATTAATTAATAATTATTTCATTATTTTAATAAACTTTAATTATTTTTCAGATTATTTCAACGCATATACATTAATTTAAACGTTACATACCTATTAACATACTTTGAATAGAAAATAATTTTAATATGAATTTATTTTTTCAATTTATCAGATAACTGTCTTCAACTTGATTGCGTTCCTAGATCGGAAGGTAATATAATATACTCCAATTACTTACATTGCAAATAAAATTGTATTAATATTCATTAAAAATTTCTGTTTCAGAAGTGGTTTAATGGGTAGCGGGTAAATTTTTTGTTCGTAAAGGGTGGTACCATTTACAAATAAAGAATTTACTTCAGGGATGCGACCCTGCCCACGCGAGCCATGATTCTATCTTACTCCCAAGGATAGAATCATGTTCATTTGACTTTTAAGCTGGAACTACCGTCTTTTTTTCTTTTTTTCTTTTTTGGCTTTTTGATGTGCATAGATAGATATGCATTTAGTATGGGAAACTGAAGCTTCATTGTAAGGGAAGGCATCTTCCGCTAATTGTTAGACGGACCCAAGGATTCATTTCCGTAAGTTCGCAGTAGTATACGGTGTTGGACTGAACATTTAGTGTAGGTTTCTCCTAAATTTAGAGTCAGTGGACTAGTCCAATCGGGGGGAAACCACTTTAAAAAAAAAATCGTGAAAAGTTCCGCTTTAAAAGTTATACCTATCCCCCCTTTTTCCTATCCCTTTTATTTTTTAACTCTTTTTTATCCCTTTGTTTTCTGTTGCAGATTGAACTATGGTAAAGAAACGACCACAGGTGGACGAAAAGAGGATCATAAAGACGGACTATAAAGGAACATGAAGTGGACTTGGTAATGTAGAATAGTATAAAATAATTATTTGTATAAATAAAATAAAAATTTGCATCTGTATAGAATTCTCCTTTTAGCATCGAATGTGTTTGATAATTATTTTTAATGTATTTTCTTTATTTATAGATTCCATGAAACAAATCATAATTGTATACTCTTTTTAATTATTATACTTTATTTTATGGAGATTGAAAATTATGTATATAAATGTATATAGATTGTATTTCTATAAGTTGAAGTTATTCTAGGGTGTGTTAGTTTTAATTATCATCGATGATTTTATTGAATTTTGTTTTCAGATTACACTCCTTGTCTTTCATTTTGTATTTTTTAATATTGAAATTTTTCTCTGGTAATTTCGATAATAATTTTAACGATTTTTTGAATGGTACTCTTATGGTGGGGCCTAAGAGTTAGATTCATTCCTTAGAATTATATTCGGATGTGAGCATCTTTAGGATGCACATCCCTCTTGGGTCTTCAGAAGCGGTTACCTCCTCGTGGTTAGACCTGGGCAATGGTATTTTACTTTCCATGTAATGTTTTAACATATTTTGATATGTTTTACATTCCATGGCAAGTGAAATCTAGCTAAAGACTGCTTATCATTAATATTATAATAATAATTGGTTTCTTTCATTTTCCTAATTAATACCATATTCACATTCCTCTCATTACTTTCCCCTTAAATATTCCTTTCATATTATATTTTACATAATAATACTCGATTTATTTTGTAGTAACTTTAATCATGTACATTCTTTCAGTCGATTTTTTGACGTGTAGTGCGGTCGGTTTAAACACGTCTCGGTCGCGATCGTGTTCGAGTTCGCGTTTGTAATAAAAAACTTTATTATAGTTTTTTATTTTCGTTACCGTCTACTGGTCAACGTCATCTTAAGGGTAGGAGACCCATCGGGCATTCATCATAGAAGACTACAAGTAAGTATAAATTTTTTATCAAACATATTGATGATAATTTTAATGTGTCTTTTATATTATGACGATGATATTAATAGTTCTTTTTCATTTTTCTGTTTCAGACTACCATTGCAATCGTGCGTGTTAGCAATGAAGTGATCGTTTGCTTGCATCGTTCAACAAAATCGCGAATTAGAGTCAGTGTTTGTTCGCCGTATATAAAAATTTCGGTTTTGTTCGGGTAAAGAAACTCCGATAGTTTCTTTTATTCGATTTAAACGCGCGCGCCCATCGTCATCCTAAGGGTAGGAGACCAATCGAGCATTCATCACTGAAGATAGAAGGTAAATTAATTAATGATATTAAACTTTAATTGAATAATTACTTATAATTTTGAAATGATAACAATGATTCTAATCGTTTTGTACTTTTTTCTTAGTTCAGAAGGGTAAGCAGTGTGAGTGTTTGAATTTTTTGACTGCGTGCAATGCAGTTAATAAAAATTAGAGTCAGTGTTTGTTCGAATAATTAAAGTAAAATTAAATCGCGAAGTAGAGTCAGTGCCGTGTTCGTGATAAGAAACACGTAAAGTTTCTCCGTCGTTTGAACCGTCTACAGCATCGTCATCTTTAAAGGTAGGATACCTGTCGGGCATCATCTAAAAAGATGAAAAGGTAAGTTAACTTTTGTATTAAACATTTCTTCAATAATTTTATATGATTTTTAAATGATAACAATGATTCTAATCGTTTCGTTTTTCTGTTTTTTGTTCACAGGTAAGACGTGTGTCGGGTTTTGATATTTCAACTGTTCGGTATACAGTTGTAAAAGTAGAGTCAGTGTTTGTTCGAATAATTAAAATTAAATTTTTATCGCGAAATAGAGTCATTGTTTGTTCTTTTATATTATATTATTTTAATATCACGGATTTAGAATCATCTATAACTGCGAGCAATGCAGTTAATTACAATAGTGTATTTGTTCGTATAAAGTTGTTTTTTTTATTTATAACAGTCGTACAGACTGTTCGCGAAAGTAGAGTCAGTGAAGTGACCGGGAGTGAAATTTTCTTGTGTTTGCATTTGACTGCGTGCAATGCAGTTTTTTAAAGTAGAGTCAGTGTTTGTTCGATTAATTAAAAAGTACAATTTTGATCGTGAAGTAGAGTCAGTGACCGGGCGGACGTAAATTAAATTCAAATAATACGCGTATGTAGAGTCAGTGTTGTTCGTCGTATCAGAGAAATTTCGGTTTCGCGATAAGAAACTCATCTATAGTTTCTTATATTCGTTTATCGCGTTATTAGAATCACGCGAGTGAGTGAGTGAGTGCAAGAAGAAGTGCATCAAGGAATTATCCGATGGACCTGGTGGACGAGGGATGCAGCTGGGACCATTTTCTACGAAGTAGGAGTGTTTTGGAGCCATCGCAGAACTTCTTAAACCGCGAGTTTTTATTTAAAATCCCTCCGGTGCTCAATCATGCCGAGGATGAAAGGTCCGAATCGGCACGAGCTACTGGTTGTAATTTTTACAAGAAAAATTATTGACGAGCACATGAGTTTATTCCAAAAAAGGAATATTCCTTTTTTTGGAATGGCTCATGAAACTGTATATTTCATTGTATGTATGTTTCATTAGTTTAGGATAGGTCTTCTTGTCTTATCGGTTAAATTCATTTTAATTTACAGTGCAAATTACTTAAATGCACTTTTATTTTTTATTACGTGTTTGATTCGCGTTTTAGTAGTGGTGAAATCGAGTATTCATTTACTCGATTTCGTACCAATAAAGCATGTAATAAATGTCTTACATGCATTGTTTCGTATTTAGTTTATTTAATCGCGATTAATTTCGGTATTATAAATAAATGAGCAAGAAGACAAACCCCTTTCGCGAACGGATAGACTCTGGCAATTAAGTGGCGGCTGTAAAAAGCCCAGTTCTTTAATTAGAACAGCCAACTTAATCAAAGGAGTCGTCCGAGGTTTTTTAATTTTTTTTAAATTCTTAATATCTTTTTTGAAAGTCTTAAAGACTTTTAGAGTCATAGCCCGCTTAGATTTATTTGAGAATATATATTTTATTGTATTAATCAATTTTTTAGATTAGGATTTTCAGCAATTAATGTACTAATACCCCCTTTTCTCCCCCCTATGCACTCTTCGTTCTCATCTGTGCGTGTTACCCAGGTGTTACACGTATGGGTGAGAAAAAGATTGCATGGGTTATTAGTTTGTAAGTTTTCCTTTGGCGGCTGTCATTGTGCTAGTGATTGCACGGTGTACATTGCACCTGTGTGTGCGTTATAGGTGGTGCATTGTACATCGTTACGCGATACGTGTAATACCGCGAATTTTGGAAAAAGTTATTCAAATAAAAATAACTTGTAGATTTACGCGTACGATACGAATTTTTGTTTTTTTAATAATCGTTTTGCATAGTAGAGTAACCCACATTTATTTGTGGAAACATACACGTATATAACTAGTATGCACATATACTAGTGTATACTTGTATTTTTGCAGTAGTTTTATTTGCAATAATCACTAGCCTTGATAGACGATTACAGCAACTGGTACGTAACCTTATAGAATATAAGTTTAGAAATACGCGGTTGAACTAGGGTGACGGAGGTGCCCCGGGGCATGCTCTCTAGTGTAGGCTTTTGCACCCTGGTGGTATGTGTGAGAACCGTGGAGTGAGTGGGTGGGTATGCGTGTATTCTCTGAGTGAATGTGAAACTTTAATTTTAAGTATGTAGGACCCCGGAAAAGCACATGGTACACTTGCACTTTAATAGTGCAAGTCCCATCTCCGGGTTTTTTTTATATAGAATTGTCACAAAATTTTATCTTTTTATTCTATCATGCTTAACTCGTAAATTTATTTTGTGACAATTCTATCATTTTTAATATGTATCATGATTCAAAGATATTTGCAACCATTTGAAAGATTCATTTTTACTTCGATTCTATCTCGAACGAGATATAATCGAAATTAAATTCGCAAAATCTTTGATGAATTTGATACTTAGTTTTAAGTATAACAGGTTTAACACTTCGCACTATCGCGATTTAGTCTTTGATATGTTTGATATAAATCAATTTAAATTAAATAAAAATATATTGCAAAAAAATGCATTGCATTTTTAGTATTATTTTTATTTCAATTCGTTTTTATTATAAGATAGTAACAGTGCGAAGTGTCATGGATTAGCTTAATTAACTGCTCGGACATTCGATTAAATGTGCTCGTGTAACATGTGCACAGTCGGTGAACTCTAAGTTCATTGATTGTCCACGAGCTAGGATAGCTAACGGTAAACGCGAATTTATTTTGTAATAATTATTTAACAGAGTTATACAACGAACATCGGAATTATTTTGCAAAATGGTATGTATGATAGAAAAATAAATGAAATTATTTCATAGGTATTGTAATATGAAATGTATTTCATTTATATTAATGTTATAAGCAGTTGAGAGTAATTGGGTGAAAATGTCTTGAAGTCGTTTCTAAATTGTAGGACCATAATCTGGCATGTTACAACGATATGGTATTAGAATAGAATCGATAATTTACATGGTTAATAATATTCCTTTCGACGAAGAGATATCTCTCGATCAAAAGGTAATCGTTATTTTCTATGTAAAAAAAAGCTCAGGATGTTTTACTAATCATATTTTTATTTTCAGGGTTGTGTTAGGGTTGGTTAGGTCGGGTTTGTTTTTTCATTTTATAATTTAGAATCAGGGACGATTCTGATTCTATATCATTGATCGTTGTAACATGCTAAATTATGAGAATACTTTTTGGGAACGATTGACGTTTTTGGTCAATGATTCTTTTCATGCTCGCACGTAGGGAATGTCCGACAGTAGGCATCAAGAAAGAAGAGGCAAAATGCCGAAGAGGCCCCCACTTAATTGTGGCTCAAGAGGGCAACTATGGACTCAATGAGTTATTTGCAAATTCAACAGCATGGTTGAATTTTTGCGAATAGCTCGTTGGTCATTTGATATTTTGATTGTTTTATTATTTTGCTCGTCAATAATTTATAGTGATTTTTTAAGAATGGAAGTAATTAATATAGTTTTCTTTATGTTATAGGTGAACATCGTTGGAATTACCACTATCAACTACCAGAGATTTTTATTGCCAAAAATAAATCGAGTATTTGATAAATTTGATTTTATAGAGTACAATCCCATTCAGAATTCCTCCTCATTTTAATATCATATCATTTTTTCATTTCCAATTACCCCACACCTTTCTTCATTCTTCATTTTATTCATAGAAACTAATTATTTTATAGTATTTTTTAATATATCTTTTTTCCTAGGTATTAGAAACTTAATTTTCATTTTATTTTGTTTCAGAATATGATTAATTCTAATGCACTTGTAAGTGCATCGGATGTTTCATCGGGAACTTGCCCTTTGATGCATTCATTGCATCTTTTCAGACCTCCAAAATAATCTTTTCTTTTTCTTTTTCAGGTTCGTTTTGGGTTTTTTTTTTCAGTGGGTAGCGGGTAGATCTTTCTTTGGTTTCTTCACAAAGAAAGGTCTACTTCAGGGATGCGACCCTGCCCTACGCGAGCCATGATTTTCTCCTACCTCCAATAATTGGGAGAAATCATGTCCTTACCTAAAATCCTTCCTTCCCCCAACCATCCTATTTTAAATATTTTATTAGCAGGATGAACTATGGAGACGATGTCAAAGTTCTTTTCAAGAGAAGATGACAAAGGACCAAAAGAGGACTGAGTTATGGTAAACTATTTGGTAGGATAAAATAATTATTTTTACAGGTAAATGAAGTATTATATTTTTACAGGTACCATCTAATATTATACTATACTTTAGGTAGATTAAAAATTATTAAATATAGAATATCCATAACTTGTAATTTCCATATGTGCATATATTGAAATTATTCTAGGGTGTTTTACTTTTCAATAGAATAAACGATGTTATTTAAATTTTATTTAGGTTGTACTCCTCATTTATTATTTTCTCTTTTTTGGGTATTCATACTTTTTTTTGTATTCTCCATAATAATTTTAAGGATTTTTCGGATGGTACTCTTATGGTGGGGCCTAAGAGACTATATGAGAACAATAGATTGTTTCAACGCATATACATTGGTTTCAACGTTACATACCTATTAACGTACTTTAAATAGAAAATAATTTTAATATGAATTTATTTTTTCAATTTATCAGATAACTGTCTTCAACTTGATTGCGTTCCTAGATCGGAAGGTAATATAATATACTCCAATTACTTACATTGCAAATAAAATTGTATTAATATTCATTAAAAATTTCTGTTTCAGAAGTGGTTTAATGGGTAGCGGGTAAATTTTTTGTTCGTAAAGGGTGGTACCATTTACAAATAAAGAATTTACTTCAGGGATGCGACCCTGCCCACGCGAGCCATGATTCTATCTTACTCCCAAAGATAGAATCATGTTCATTTAACTTTTAAGCTGGAACTACCGTCTTTTTTTTTCTTTTTTTTTCTTTTTTTTCTTTTTTGATATGCATAGATAGATATGCATTTAGCATGGGAAACTGAAGCTTCATTGTAAGGGAAAACATCTTCCGCTAATTGTTAGACGGACCCAAGGATTCTTTTCCGTAAGTTCGCAATAGTATACGGTGTTGGACTGAACATTTAGTGTAGGTTTCTCCTAAATTTAGAGTCAGTGGACTAGTCCAATCGGGGGGAAACCACTTTAAAAAAAAATCGTGAAAAGTTCCGCTTTAAAAGTTATACCTATCCCCCTTTTTTCCTATCCCTTTTATGTTTTAACTTTTTTTTATCCCTTTGTTTTCTGTTGCAGATTGGACTATGGTAAGGAAACGACCACAGGTGGACCAGAGGAAGACCATAAATGAACAAGAAGTGGACTTGGTAATGTAGGATAGTATAAAATAATTATTTGTATAAATAAAATGAAAATTTGCATCTTTATATAATTCTCCTTTTAGCATCGAACGTGTTTGATAATTATTTTTAATGTATTTTCTTTATTTATAGATTCCATGGTACAACTTATAATTGTATACTCTTTTTAATTATTATACTTTATTTTATGGAGATTGAAAATTATGTATTTAAATGTATATATATTGTATTTCTATAAGTTGAAGTTATTCTAGGGTGTGTTAGTTTTAAGTATCATCGATGATTCTATTGAATTTCTTTTCAGATTACACTCCTTGTTTATCTCATTTTATATTTTTTAGTATTGAAATTTTTCTCTGGTATTTTCGATAATAATTTTAAGGATTTTTTGGATGGTACTCTTATGGTGGGGCCTAAGAGTTAGGTTCATTCCTTTGAATTATATTCGGATGTGAGCATCTTTTGGATGCACATCCCTCTTGGGTCTTCAGAAGCGGTTACCTCCTCGTGGTTAGACCTGGGCAATGGATATTACTTTCCATGTAATGTTTATCATATTTTGATATGCTATACATTCCATGGCAAGTAAAATCTAGCTAAAGACCGCTTACCATTAACCCCTCAAGTAGAAAGCTCGAGTTAACTCGAGCGATTTTGTATTACATTGTGCCAAAAATGATTTTCTTTTGGCCAGTTTAAAAAAAAAATTGTTCCTTAAGGGGTTAATATTATATTAATAATTGGTTTCTTTTATTTTCCTGTTATTTTAATGTTTATTTAGCAGGATGAACTATGATGCAAAATTTGATTCAAGAGGAGATTGAAATGGACCAGAAAAGGACTAAGTTATGGTAAATGGGCTGTATTTTAATTTATTTATTACTTTTGTATTGTAAAGCACTCGCAAAAAAATCATTTTTCTGCCTACACTTTCTTATTTTTGCATAAGTATCATGGATCAGTCCAAAATCATCGATATGTTTCAGCTTAAAAATCTTATCTTCAATTTTTGTTTTATTCTTTGAAATTTTTTATTTACAGGATAAATTATGAAGAATGTAATTATCTTCTTTTTTTTTTTTTACAGGTACCATCTAATATCATTTTTTTCTACAGGTACCATTTAATATTATATATATTTATTTTTATTATACCATATTTTAGGTAGATTAAAAATTATTAAATATAGAATATTCATAACTTGTAATTCCCGTATGTACATATATTGAAATTATTCTAGAGTGTGTTACTTTTAAGTAACATCGATGATTGGATTGAAATTCTATTCAGGTTGCACTCTTCGTTTAACATTTTGTTTTTTTTTTTTTTTTTGGGTATTCAAACTTTTTTCTATATTCTCGATCACAATTTTAAGGATTTTTCGGATGGTACTCATATGGTTTGCCCCCCTTAAGAATTAGGTTTTTTATCTCTTTTTTGTTTGTTATCCCTTTGACTGCAGCGCGCTCTCGAACTCAAAAAATGGATAGTTAATTGAAACGTTATATTCAAAAAATTAAAAAAAAAAAAAAAAACGTTAAAATAACGTTAGATAATTAATTGAAACAATTACCTGATATTAACGGGATAACAAAATCCGCTGCAACAAGTATATAGATGACAGATCAAAAGATTCGAAAGATTCGCCATATTGATATGCATAAAACAGGCGTGTAAGACTGGCGCGAAAATACTGCATGCGCGAAAATATTGCGCAGTAGATCTTTACTCCACCTAAAATAAAGAAAAATTTTGAATGATTAAAAATACGATATAAGAGCATAAAAATTGTCAAAATACATTCAAAAAATCAAAATTGATCCTTACATCCTTTATATATTATAATAGGAAGGTGTAAACTTTACAAAATATCTTTTAATTACCTGATCTTAACGGGACGATGACACTCCGATCTGATCTCCACGAACGACGCCAAGAAACTGAAGAAAATGGACGGCAGATTGGCTGTGATTGGCTAATTCATTTTTTTTTAATTTTTTGAATATAAAATGACCAATCACAGCTTCCTACATGAGCGGAATCTGACCTTCTCTATGACCACGCTGGTCAAACTGCATATGATAATTTATTTATTAAATAAATTAACAATCATTTCTATTTTTCTAATAAATGTACACATAATTTACAAATAATCTAAAAATAATGAATAGAATAAAGACAATGTAGACATTAAGAGATCTTTGTCGTTTTGTACAAAAGAACAAAATCGTATAGAAGAGATTGTCGATAGAAAAATATCTAATATGAAATGCAGCATATAAAAGAATAAATTCCCAAAATCTATATCGATAAAGAATCCTCACAATTGAAATACTTTCAGAGATGCATAATTGTTTTAAAAATATTTACAATAACGTTTATACACGATTCACACAAAGATTATTCCACATGATTTTCTATGCTATAAGATACTGCATTCTCTTTATTCTATTCATTATTTTTAGAATAATTATGAATAACGTTCACATTTTATTTGTAATCGAAAAAAGAAACATAAATTTATAACATATCAAAATTATTTTCTACTTAATGTATGTTAAAACATATAAAATGTTTAAACCAACGTATATGCATAGAAACAATCTGAAATGTAATTAGAGAATATTAGAATGATAAAATAATTGTTAAATAATTGATATAAGTGCATATTGTTATCTAATAACTTATTACATAGGATCTATGTACCTTTCTCTTCAAGATTCACCTTTTAACTGAGGCATTATCCTCTATGAAAATGCTTTTATTCAATGTTGGTTATGTTGTTTTCCAAATGTTGCCCATGTATGTAACAAAATAAAACATTCCAAGTAAACAGAGATACACTTTATAACTCTCTAATTTTTTCATTCTTATCACTTTTATCTAATTACTATTTTTATTAAATGCACATGTAACTTGTAATCATTATAAACCTAATGAATATAATAAAAAGAATGCAGATTAAAAACATTAACTCATTGCATAAGAGAAAACAATCATGTAGAAGAGAAACGATGTCGAAGAAATTTGTAAAACAATTGACAATATATCGATTGCCACCCGTAAAAAAAATGAATCTCTACCATAAAGGCGTATTTTTACGTTATCGATACAAATAATAGGGACTTTCCTACTGTTGGCAAGCGATAGATTGTCAATTGTTTTACATATTTCTTTGAAGAGGTTTCTTTTCTACATCAGTCTTTTCTCATGTACCATGAGATAATGTCTTTATTATGTACTCTTTTTTTATTTTATTCATTATTTATATAATATTTACAAGTAAAAGTGTGTAAAGTACTAGTAAAAAAAGTGTAAAAAATAAAGAGTTATAATGTGTATCTCTGTTTACTTGGAATGTTTTATTTTGTTACATACATGGGCAACATTTGTAAAACAACATAACCAACATTGAATAAAAGCATTTTCATAGAGGATAATGCCTCAGTTAAAAGGTGAATCTTGAAGAGAAAGGTACATAGATCCTATGTAATAAGTTATTAGATAACAATATGCACTTATATCAATTATTTAACAATTATTTTATCATTCTAATATTCTCTAATTACATTTCAGATTGTTTCTATGCATATACGTTGGTTTAAACATTTTATATGTTTTAACATACATTAAGTAGAAAATAATTTTGATATGTTATAAATTTATGTTTCTTTTTTCGATTACAAATAAAATGTGAACGTTATTCATAATTATTCTAAAAATAATGAATAGAATAAAGAGAATGCAGTATCTTATAGCATAGAAAATCATGTGGAATAATCTTTGTGTGAATCGTGTATAAACGTTATTGTAAATATTTTTAAAACAATTATGCATCTCTGAAAGTATTTCAATTGTAAGGATTCTTTATCGATACAGATTTTGGGAATTTATTTTTTCATATGCTGCATTTCATATTAGACATTTTTCTATCGATAATTCTCTTCTATACGATTTTGTTCTTTTTTGCAAAACGACAAAGATCTCTTAATGTCTACATTGTTTTTATTCTATTCATTATTTTTAGAATATTTATAAGTTTTGTATACATTTATTAGAAAAATAGAAATGATTTTTAATTTATTTAATAAATAAATTATCATATGTAGTTTGACCAGTGTGGTCATGATGAAGGTCAGATTCTGTCCGTGTAAGAAGCTGTGATGACCCTTTTCATGTACAAAAAAATGAATTAGCCAATCACAGCCAAGCTTTCGTCCGAATTCTTCAGTTTCATGGCGTCATTCGTGGAGAACACATCGGAGTGTCATCGTCCCGTTAAGATCAGGTAATTAAAAGATATTTTGTAAGGTTCACACCTTCCTATTATAATATATAAAGGATAAAAGGATCAATTTTGATTTTTTGAGTTAATTTTGACAATTTTTGTGGTCCTATATCGTATTTTTAATCATTCGAAATTTTTCTTTATTATAGGTGGAAAGAAGATCTACTGCGCATCATTTTCGCGCATGCAGTATTTTCGCGCCAGTCTTGTGCACTTCAATATGGCGAATCTTTCGAATTTTTTAATCTGTCGTCTGTATACGTGTTGCAGCGGATTTTGTTATCCCGTTAATTTCAGGTAATTGTTTCAATTATTATTTTAATGTACACCTTCCTGTTATATATTAAATGATATATAACGAATGTTATATATCAAATGCATACTACATGCATAATTTTTATATGTGTTTTCATATTTTACTTTCTTTTAGTTTTCTTAACATGGGAAGAGTTATAACACGAATTCACTAATATTTTAACCTTGTGGCAACTTTTTTTATCTTCTCCATATACGGCGAGGTGAGCATTATGTTTTTTAAGTATAAGCATATAAGCATATAGAAATACTACAGAAAGAGTGAGAGAGAAGGAGTGTGAGAGAGAGAGGAAGAATAAGAAAACAATACACTCTACATATAGGTTATTATAAATGTGTATTTTTATTTCCAGGAATTTCTCGAGGAATTTTCTTCGTCGAATTTCCGACAACAAAACGTAAACAGCCGATAACATAGGTATAATAGCCGAACGTTCGACACTCCCGAGATCTCCTCTACCAAGGTTATGTAGTAACGTACCTCGTATTCGTCTTCTATCTTTCAACGAGACAACATCTACGAAAATAAATCGTATTAAATTATTTAATAATTTTATTTCTAACGTTATCGTTTTGATTTTAATAGTTTAAAAAGCTTTTCATTGCATAGAATCGTATAAAATCTGGTTTATTTTTTATGTTACTCTTTATTGAGTTTGCTGATACAATTACTGTTTTATTTAGACAACTTTAAAGATTTTTAATTAAAATTTTTACTAGCATTACATACTTTGTATGTAATTTAGCAAGCAAATAGTTGCATACTTTGATAAATTTCACAAATATTTAATAACTTGAATACCATTCTATCAAAAATATTCAATGGTTTTAATGTGTGCCCTGCCTTCAGAAATGATTGACAGGAAATATTGTAATTTAATCTTTAGTATGTTTCAGCTCTTTTCAGACTTTTTATTTAATTTTATTTTATACATCGTCATCCTAAGGGTAGGATACCCATCCTGCAGTCATCAACGAAGACTAAAAGTAAGTATATTTTACTATCAAACATTTCTATGATAATTTCAATTGATTTTTATTACAACAATAATCTTAATTGTTCTTTTTCTTTTTCTGTTTCAGAAAATCATTGCAATCCAGCGCGTAGGCAATGAGGTTCTCGTGTGTTGCATCGTGTTAAAATAAAATATAAAAAAGTCGACAAAAGAGTAGATTCAGTGTTGATCGTCGCATGTTAAAGTTTCGTTTGCTCGGTTAAGAAACTCGCAAGTTTCTTTTATTAAGTTTAAACGTGTGCTCATCGTCATCCTAAGGGTAGGAGACCCATCGTGCATTCATCAATGAAGAAAAAACGTAAGTCAATTTTTATATGAAACATTTTTTCAATAATTATAGTAATTTTTATATAACAAAGATTTATATAATCTTTTTTTATTTGTGTTTTAGATCATCGTTGGAATGGTATTCACATTTTATTAATTAAATTCATTTAGAAATTCGTTTAACACTAGATTTTTTCACTATTGTTTTGTTCAATATTTTTTTAAAAATTTACAAACATTGTTTGAATGAAAAAGTGCATAGAGGAGGGGAATTAATATTAATATATATTTCATTACAGTATTAAAAATTAACATATATTTTTAAAAAATATTCTACTTTAAAATTTTAATTAAATTTAAATTTTATTAAATTACAATTAATTAAAATATTTCTATTTAATATATATGTAACAAAAAAGTTTGAAATGAATCACATTTGCTCAGTCCATAAATCTAGTGTTAAATGAATTAACTGCATGTAATGCAGTTTTATAGTCATTCTTTGTGCATTGTCATCGTCCTCCTAAGGATAAGAGATCTATTGTGTATTCATCAATAAAGATTTACAGTAAGTATATTTTTGTATTAAATAATTCTTCAAAAATTTTAATGATTTTCTGTAATAGTAATGATATTAATAGTATCGTTTTTTATTTCAGTTTCAGATTGCAATCGTGCACGAATGGCCCATGTGAAGTGACCAGGAGTGAAATTTTTGTTCTTGCATTTGACTGCGAGCAATGCAGTTTTTGAATTAGTGCAGTTTAGAATCAGTGATCGGGCGAGTAATAAGTTAAAATCAAACGCGAATTAGAGTCAGTGTTGTTCGTCGTATAATAAAATATCGGTTTTGCGATAAGAAACTCATCTATAGTTTCTTATTTTCGTTTAAACCGCGTTTTTAGATTCACGCGAGGTGCATCACCATGGTGCAATAGAGCTGCATCTCCTAGGAATGCATTGTAAGTTTTCATTAGTATTTACATTTTATTCGATTTTATTTTATATGATTTTGGATAATATTCTAGAAAACTTATCTTTTTGTTCTATTTTATTTTACAGATATAACCATGGATTCTCTTCCTTTCAAAGATGTTGGATGAATTCTTCGGTGGATCTTCGATGGATCTTCTTCAATGGCAAATCGAGTATCGTCTTCCATCATTAGACTACAATACTTGCTGCGAAGTAGGAGTGTTTTGGAGCCATCGCAGAACTTCTTAAACCGTGAGTTTTTATTTAAAGTCCCTCCAGTGCTCAATCATGCCGAGGATGAAAGGTCCAAATCGGCACGAGTTACTGGTTGTAATTATTTAAATAAATTATTGGCGAGCACATGAGTAATTCCTTTTTAGAAATTACTCATGAAAATTGTATATTTTATTGTATGTTTTATTATTAGCTTAGGATAGGTTTTCTTGTCTCATCGGTTAAATTCATTTAATTCATAATGCAATTAATAAATGTACTCTCTTTTTTATTACGTGTTAAAAGCATGTAATAAATGTCTTACATGCATTGCTTTGTACATAGTTTTTGTAATCGAAATTAATTTTGATATATCAATACTTTGATATTTTAAATAAATGAGCAAGAAGACAAATTTATTCGCGACGGATAGACTTTGGCAATTAAGTGGCGGCTCAAAGCCCAGTTCTTTCATTAGAACAGCCATTTAATGAAAAAGTCGTCCGAGGTTTGCAAAAAATATCCATCATCATTGTAGAGTCTTTTAATACATCCTTACCTCGAAACTATGATTGTTTCATATGGGGTAACTTTTTTTTTTCATTCGCTTGTTTAAGTCATTATTCACCAAATGACTTGTAGAGTCCTTAGTCGCTTAGATGATTTTTTATACAAATGTATTTATGTGTTTATCATATTTTTTAGATTAGGATTTTCAGCTTCTAATATACTAATCTCCCGTTTCTCCCCCCCATACTTTCTGCGTTCTCATCTATGCGTGTGCCCAGGTGTTACACGTATGGGTGAGAAACAGTTAGCGTGGGTTTAGTTTTAGTTTTCTCCCCTATTGGCGGCTGTTATTGTGCTAGTGATTGCACGATGTACTTTACACCTGTGTGTGCGTATTAGGTAGTGTGTATTGTACATCGTTTCGCGATATTTTTTATTCATTTAATACATCATTAAATACTCAAAGCACTACTTCCTCATATCACGTTTCTGTATTCTTATATTTATATTAAATATTTCGAATTTTTTTGATAATCTCGTTTGCATAGTAGAGTTACTGCAATTATTTGTGGAAACTTGGATATACTTGTATATTACTAGTATGCATATAAATATATACTAGTGTATACTTGTATTTTTGCTTTAGTTTTTTATGCAATAATCATTAGCCTTGGCAGTCGATTACAGCAAAACGTACGTATACCCATTAGCATATAAGTTTAGAAAACGTGGTTGAACTAGGGTGTCGGAGGTGCCCCGGGGCATGCTCTCTAGTTTAGGCTTTTGCACCCTGGTGGTATGTGTGAGAACCGTGGAGTGAGTGGGTGGGTATGTATGTTTTTTCTTAAAATGGGTAAAAATATGGGTAATAGGCAGGCAGGTAGCATACTTCTCTGAATGAATGTGAAAACTTTAATTTTAAGTAGGTAGGATCCAGGAAAGGCATTAGACTTCTTGCTTCCACTCCGGAGTGGAAATTCCGCCTCCTGGTTTATACAGAATTGTTACAAAATTTGATCATCTCATTCTATATTATGTTTGATTTGTTAATTTATTTTGTGACTATTCTGTGATCTTTATGTATCATGTATCATGATTCAAAGGTATTTGCAACCATTTGAAAGATTCATTTCTGTTTCGATTTTATCTCGAACGAGATAGAGTCGAATCAAATTCGCAAATTCTTTGATGCATTTGATACTTAGTTTTAAGTATTTCAGGATTAACATTACGCACTATCGCGATTTCGTCTTACAGCTAGAAATATTTCATATAATTAACGAACAAAGTAATACCGAATTAATCAAATGAAGGTATTGCAAGAAAATGTATTACATTTATTGCACTTTTTATTTCAATTCGATTTTATTACTTAACGTTAAAAGTGCGAAGTGTTATTAGGTCATCGAGGGAAATTATCTGCTTGGACATTTGATTAAATATTCTCGTGTATGGTCAATGAACTCTATGTTCATTGATGGTCCACGAGCTAAAAAAGTAAACGCAAAATTTAAATTAATTTTGTAATAACTGAGAATTAGAATCATAACAAAATACGAGTTCATTTGCAAAATTAGTATGAAAAATCTTATCTTGCTCGCACGTAGGAAATGTCCAAATGCAGTTTTCATGGAATGAAGAAAGAAGAGGCTTAATGCCGAAGAGGCCCCCACTTAATTGTGGCTGAAGAGGGCAACTACAGGCTACTGAATTACTTTCAAAGGTTCAACATTATGTTCGAACCTTTTGAGAATGGTTCTTTAGTCATATCTTATATTTTATTCTATTATTTCTTTGCTCGTCATTAATTTATAGTTATAATTGGAGATGATGGACCATACCATCTCCTTGGGACACCAAATTTGTGTCTATATCGTCAAAAAGATGCATATGTGTTTAGTTAGTTAGAGTCAACAATATTAAAAATTTCCTTACTATTACATTTTGAAGCTTTAATTATAGTTTTCTGAATATTAAAGTAATCTCTCTTTTCTTTTTTTGTCTTTAAGATTTTTAACTGTAATCGAATTGTATTAAATTTGTAATTTTTTCTTTTCTATATAATGCAGTTTAAAAGTATTAGTCATAATAGTTAATAGATATTATTTTCTCTAGTAATTTAATATTTTTGCTTTTACTTTTTTATTTTTTTATTCTTTGTAAATGTAAAATCACGCGTTTAAATTTAATTTCATTGCAATGATAAATAGATATTTAATAAAAATAAAATAGAGAATTTAATTAAAAAGTGCATCTACGAATTGGACGATTCATATGTTAGGCTACTTTATATCACTTGATTGTATGATTAATATAGTTTTCTTTTTGTTACAGGTGATCTTCGTTGGATTTAACAACAGACCAATGACTTCTTTTTATAATATATGTATAAATGCATTTCTGAAGGCACACACATAAACACTAAATATAACATTGAATATTTGCACAGGTTTACAAAAGATTTTAAATATGTTTCTTAATAAAATGTTTAATTTATTATTATATCTGTTTCAGACTTAAGACTTTAATGGATCTACTTGTTTTTTTTATTTTCCTATTATTTATTACAGGCATCACAAAAAAGGTAGTAATTTTATTTTGCTTATTTATATGATACGATAACAAAATGTAGGATATTCGAAAAATCATCGGTACAAAACTTGATAAGAAAAGGAATAAGCGAAAAAATTAGGCTGTGTAATCTTTCATCTAGCTGCAACTCTAGAATTATAGTAGACCAAAATCTGAAAAACCAGAATTCAATCATGCTGAGGATGAAAAGTCCTAATCGGCACAAATTACTGGTTGTAATTTTTTAAATAAATTATTGACAAGCACACATGAATAATTCTTTTTTAAATACACACAATAATATTCATACAATATTCAAAAATAATATTCATATAATATTCAAAAATAATATTTATATAATATTTAAAAATAATATTTATACAATATTTAAATGATGTTAAAAATGATAAAAATGTTTCAGTAATATCGAAAGGGGTTGGGGTCAAAAGTGGTCGATTTGACGTGGAATGTCCCATATATATTCCTATTTGGCAAACCCCATGAGTAATCTCCGTACGCGTTGGCTAATACGTTGAAATATTAAGTGCAACTTTTCGCTATCGTTTTTTCCTACCCTTGTTGCCTGTCTGTTTATTTTTTACGAAAAATTATGAACCTAAAGAAATTCTTTCCACTTATGATATACATCAACGAATGATATATGAAAATAGTAGTATACATATTTAAAAATTTATCACGATATGTCTCATTATTTATTGAAATATTAATTTCAACGCTTGGAAGTATGCAACACATTAGACGTCATCAGAAATGTACCCCTGATAGTATGCAATATATTTATCTAAATGGAAGTATATATATATTGTTCGTTGTTTCGTATCTTCAAACGTAATATTACGATTTTGAAAAAATTTTAAACAAATTCTTAAGATGTGTAAAAATGGATTCTGAAAAAAAAAATAAAACGAAAGGTTTTCTTAAACAGGTGATGCCACTTTTTTAATGGCTATAAAAAAGGGCCTCGCACGGTTCGGTTTTATTTACCCGTGCTGTCTAATAAGACAGGAAACCCATGAACATGCTTTTGTCTGTTCTCTATTTTTTTTTCTTTTTTCTTTTTTATTTCCTCTCCGACGCGTTTGCAGTTCTAGTCGGGTGAAATTTACAACGTGTCGCGAGACTAACCGAGAGATAGGTCACGTTCTATGAATAGTGGAATTAAATTTGAACAGGAAAACTACGTTGGGAATTCTGGAATATTCGTATGTATTATATATAATACGAATAGTTGGTAGTATATATATATATATATATATATATATAAAGATGGAGAGAAAATTCTATTTAACGAAATATTCAACTATAATATAAATTAACAGCACCCCCATACTCCGAACCCCGTTCTCTCCTACCTTCCCTTCTTTTTCGAATTTATAGTCAATACGTGAAAACAATTTAACGTCCTTTTCCTACCAGTTAACAACAACAACAACAACAACAACAACAACAACGCGAAAAATAACTAAACGAACCGTATAATATTCTGCATGCATTAACGCTACGATAAATTACATATTATTAAAAAGCCATTATTAGCACGATTTACATGTAAATCCGGATAAAGTGGATCTCTGGAAAACAACAACTTTCCCTACCCCATACAAAATCCCTTCCTCTCTACAACGTGTAGAAAATTAAGGTCTGCTTCGTTACGTGCGATAATCATAAAAGTCATTTGCGTTTATTCGACCAACCGAAGGAGAGAGTACTTATCGTTACCAAACTTATCCAATTTCACGAAAATCACGATTTCATTTGGCCGAACTTGTGTGTATCGGCCAAATTTTATATAACATACTCTCGAAAATATATAATATATCAAATTATTTAATATAAATAATTACGTTAATATTTTTTACTTATAAAAAAAATTAATATTTTTACTTATAATTATTATATAATTAATTGCAATGTTTTTTTTTTTGAAGTAAAAACTTCTTTAGAATCAGGGTAATTTGGTTATCTAGATTCTGTAAGGTTCTTTCAATAGATGACATTGCATTACAATTCAATTATTTCGATATATTCACGTCTCGAAGCTTAATTTTCTTTGAAGGTTTCACTTCTACCGTGTGTGATTTTTTATTTCTTTTATTTTATTTTATAACGATATCTCTCATTATATATATATTTTTTTAGATTTATATTATTATATTTTAATTTTATATATAAATATTCTTTTTTTTTTTAACGTTTAAAAATAAAATTATGCGATATAATAGTGGATCAATGTTGAATATATGTAAGTTGCATATTATAAAACGGGAAACACAATATTATTAACGTTTCATGAAGTATTTTATATTTTCGAGTGTAGTAAAATAAAATTGTTTAAAAATGAAAAACAAAGAGGTACACAAATAAATTTAGATTAGTATGTTCTTCTTCTGTTGTATGCATTTCAAAATTATTATTTTGTTTTTTTTTTTTTTTTATTTGTTATAGAGATATTATTATATTTTGAAATATTTCGACGAGAGTGTTGGTTTAATGTTTAAAACTTTTAATCGCACGTTTATTTGGCAAATAGACAAGTGTTGGTTGTTGTTGTTAGTCTTCGTAGATTCATAGCGTAACTTCATTATTTTTACTAGCTTTCGCCCAAAACGCCAACAATAAATTTGGAAAACAGAAATTTACGGAGAGATACAGCACGTTTTTACGAGAGATACGCAAGTTTGTTCCCAATGTAGATGATAATGCATCTGTCTTTATATTTTCACATAGATACACGCGTATACCAGACGAGTATTTTATCAAATGACTATTCCCAAAATTCACAAGAAACAAAAGACAAAATAAAAAAATAAACTTCGAAAAGTAAATCATAAAAATTTGTATTAAAAAAATACTTCTAAATTATATTATTAGTTAATATAAAAATCATTTGAAAGAAAACACCTCAATTCGAGTCTCTCATTTTCATTCAAATCCAATTCTTTCGTATCATTTTTTTTTTTTTTTTTTCACTATTAATTCCAAATTACTTTAGATTTATATCGAAAGAATAAATATCTTTGGTCTCAAAGAAGTTAAAAAAATGCATTTGAAAGATTCGAATTGAAACCACGTTACATGGCAAAGTAAAATGTACAATACAACATACAACAAAACAATTGTAATACCTTCGTACGTCTGCTACAACTACAACTACTACATATCACCACCGTTGATGGTAATCGTGAATGAGAAGAAAATCGAGACCAGGAATGATAATTAACCGTTTGTGCAAATACGCGTGTGCCCGGGCTCTATGGGTGCATTCCACAAGCCAAAAACCTGAAGCCAGGTTCTCGCGTGGAGAGGCCGCCGATCGGCTCAAAGCAAAGCAAACACATAGCCAACCACCCTCAATGGTGCATGCATATTCGGTGGTGGCACGTAAATGTACGTACGGGCAGGAGGTATGAGAGGGGAATGGGTGAGAATGAGGGAAAGTGAAAGAGGGATGAAGGTAGATGGGGGTGTAGGTGAATGTGAGGCTGGGGGAGATTTGAAACTCGCAACTCTGGACGTTGGCTATCGACTCGGAAACTCGACGACCATTTAATACAAACCCCTCTTACTCTCTCACCAACTCCCCCATCATCCTCCTTCCCCTCACTCCTCACCTCCACCTCTTTATCTCTATCGTTCTCTCTTTTACTTTTGCTCTTGCGCGAAACAAGGATGAAATAAAATAACTAGCTAGCTAGCTAGCTAGGGGTGGGTGGGTGGTGGTGGTGCATGGTGGAAATTCGAACGAGAACTGCGACGCTCGTAAATCGCGCGAGATTTAGTCGATGGGAACGAAATCCCAGGTGGACGGGCGTACGTCTTTTTAACCGAGCCACCTACTAGTATACTTGCTGCTACTTCACTACTACTACTACTACTACTAGGACTAGTAATACTTCGTCGATTCTATTTTATAAGCCGTAAAGGTCTAAGAGAGAAAATTTAAGAAGCTGCTTGGAGAAGGCTTAGGCTATAGCTCGATAGGTTTGAACATAAATTTTCCTGACTTTATACCAAAAGAATGTCTTTTCCATCTAACAGACTTTTATATCTAACTGTGAATGTATGTGTGAAAAGCCGTGGGTATATGTATGGGGTATAGTGATCACATGTGCTTTTACTATGGATAAAAGATTATCATCATTCGCACCGTTCTTTTTTTTTTTTGTTATCAAGATCAATGAGGTACTTTTAAGATTTTTTACTTTGATTGAATTATTATTATATTTTGATTTATTATATTCTATGTTTTTATTTACGTGTGTTTTTTGTTTAAAGCTCAGTAGGTTAAAGGTATTAAATTTTTAACGATAAAGTTTTGATTAAAGTTATTCGTTTAAACGAATAATGTGAGAAAAGTTTATGGTAATGAAAATTCATTCGATTTTCTCGAGTTTAGCTTGAAGTAGCAGTTATTGTTTCATGGATCGTTAAAAATGTAATATCGTTTATAAGTTGTGAAACGTTCGTGAGTGAGTTTTCAGATGAAAAAACCTGTCATTCCATTTCTTACAATGCCTTTTATGAAACTTTCTAACGTAGATCCAATAAAATGAAAGGGGGATTAATGTCTTTAATGTTTCATTCGTATAAAAATGATTGTATTCTTCTATTTGGAAGAGAATTGACCATTGTAATAAAGTTTACAAGAGAAATAGTTTTAAGGGATGAACAAAAATGGGATAGGTTTTTGAGTAAACGAGTTGGAGGATGAATTTGACGGTGCGATAAAGTCAATCAATCGAACGGTCATTCGGTTCATCGGACTTTGAGCGTTCGAGTAGTTGGAGAATTTGGCGTATTTACCGATTCCTCGGGGCAAGAGCCGGAACAAACGTATATCCCTCGTGTTTAATCGCCTGTCGCATTGTACTTCCCTCGTTTCTACATAATCCGCGACGCCCTACGGAAGTTAAATCGTACAAGGGTTTCTATCGTCAATGTTCCTCGTGTATTCTCGATGGGAACTCCCTAAAGTATGGTTGGATTTGGAAAATAAAAAAAAATACGATTTCATGTTCGTTCTTTCATGAAAAAAAAAAAAAAAAAAAAAAAGAAATAAAACACAATTTTATAGTTGGTCTTAAAAAAAAAAATATATTGCAATGTTCAATCATCACTTTTATGCATTCATCATGACATATATCGAATAAAATTATATTTTCTGATAAACGATTTCATTTCAATGATTATAAATTATTAATAAATAAATTAAAAAATATATTAACATGAAATAACATATTTAAAAAGAATTATTTGATATTTTGCAAATTTATCTTAACATGATAGAACTTTTTTATTTTTTTTATTTTATATTTTTCATCTATAAATTATTATTTCACAAAATAAGTTAGATTTTATCGTAAAAGATACGAGATAAACCGATAGATAGACTTTTTCTTTTATCATCACTTTGCTTCACCATTTTTTTATTTTTTTATGTACGTGTAAGATGCAACCCTATTTTATTTTCTTCTTCTTCTTCTTTTTTTTTTTCTTCACTCACCCTCTCTCTTTTCGTATAAGATGGTATTACCTACCTGGTAAAATAGGAAGGACCGCACCTTCGAGATTACCCCTTACCAGTCTGATAAGCGGTTTTCTC
Source organism: Polistes dominula (assembly GCF_049000335.1). NCBI lineage: Eukaryota > Metazoa > Arthropoda > Insecta > Hymenoptera > Vespidae > Polistes > Polistes dominula. The sequence goes on along the minus strand of NW_028301169.1, from coordinate 1,444,859 downwards.
CATGCTGTAACCTGATTGGAAGGTACGAAAGCTTATCATATTCGTCAGATTGGATTATGGATATGGAAGGAAGACGAAATATGCAAGACGAATCAAGAAAATTTTTCCTCTTATCATGACAAACGCGTTATATATGATATGAAATGATATGATATATGTATGTAAATATATACTACACATATACATATATACATATAACATGAAATATGTGAAATTTATAGTAAATTAGGTTGTTCACAAAGTAATCTTGTTTTTACCTACAGAAATAGCTTCTATGGATCAATAGTTTTAATCCATCTTTTGTATATTTATTATTTTTAAACAAATATAAAAATGTCAATTTGTAATACTTACCAAAAAAGCAAATATTTGTTTCTGAATTATTTTGGTACTTACGTATTAACGCCACCGCAGCAAAAATTCTGCTAATACTATTATTTTATTTAATTTTCTTAATAATTTAGTGAGTAACTTTTTGGCCAACCTGGTAGTATATTGTAGTATATAAATACATATGTAATACATATGATCTTTTTGTATAAATTCGTGTCTTATATATGCTAATATTGATCCTCCATATTCAAGCAGATTGAGTAAAATGTCGTCAATCCAGTTGAGACGTTGCTATTAACATGATTACTGCATAAAGGATGATCTAGGTATTATATATATATATCTTCGATGTTGACAGACTAATTCACCTAAAGGAAAATGATATGAGATATAAAATAAGGGTGGAAAAAAAAATATAAATAATATTTCTACGTTTTACTCTCTTTTTTCTTTTTGAGTTATCAAGAAAGATAAGGGCTAATCAAAACGGAGTGGTGTCTTATCTTTCCCGTTTACATCTTCTTCTATTTTTCTTTTTTTTATTATCTTCCATCATGTTGATCAAAACCATTTCTCTAGATAGTTTTTTTTTCTTTTTCCCCTAAAAATTAAGTAATAGGGATGAGGAGGAATAGAGAAAGAGGGTTTGTTGATTAAATGAATTTCAAAATCACCAAAATGTGCACAAAAAACGTGAATATAATAACAATAATATATATATATATATATATATCTATATATAACGCATATGTATGTATACATGGTTCTTATTACAACAATTTTCTTCCTTTTTTTTTGTTTATTTATTTATTTATTTATTTATTTATAATCCCTAGCCTACCCAAAATCGTCGGAAATGCGAATTCAACCTTTGAAATATTTTATATGAATTTATTTTATCGATCATTATTATCTTCTATTTTCTATTATCTTCTTTTATGTTTATCTTCTTCTTCTTTTTCGTCCTTTTTTATTTTTTTTTTTTTAAACATATTTCTTCGTGGACCAATCATCTCGCATGGGAATTCCAGTTTCCGACGTACTCTCACCGATATAATTGCAACATATAAATTTTATAATATATATTAACATCTTCTTTTCATCTTCTCTCTCTTTCTCTCTCTCTCTCTCACACACATACATACACACATACTTCTTTCTCTTATTTCTATTCCTTTTTTTTTCTGTATTTTTCTTGTTTTTTTTGTTTTTGTTTTCCTATATATTTTTTGTATATTTATTTAATTTAATTCTGGACTTCTTATTAAATACGAGCAGCCTAACTATAAACGCAGTTACAAAAGATTTGCCCTAAACCTTTTCCTTATTATTTATTTATTTCATATATTTTTTTTTTTTATTATTATTATTATTAATATTAATAATTTTTAATTTTATTATTTTTTGATTTTCCTTCTCTATATTATTTTGTTGTTTGTTCGAACAAAAATATCTGTACGTATTTATTGTATTTTGTATGTAAATAATTTTTATTAGTTTTCTATGTAAATTATGTATGCGTATTTGTGTATGTGTGTGTGTGTGTGTGTGTGGGTGTCGAAAAAAAAAACGAATGTATTTTTTTTATTGTTCTTTTTTTTTTTTTTTTGTAAATATAACAATTGTTTTTGAGAAGGAATTTTAAGTAAGTTTGAGTAAAATATTTACAATTACGTATTTCGAAGAAACGCGACGATGACTTTTAATGCATTTTTATTCTTAAGTATATTTACGAGGGACGAAAAGTGCTTGGCGAAAAATTACGTTCTTTTTTTATTTATTTTTTTTTTTTTAATTCTACATTTTTTATCGATCTTGGAACGATCGAGTGATCGATAATTTCAGAAACTTTATTGTAAAAAGAAAAACAAAATGTATTTGTTCTTTCTTTTCTTTTCGTTAGTTCGTTAGTTTTTGATTATGGTATAGTTGCTCTGTTCTCTCTATATTTTATTTCACGATTTATAATATTAATATAAATTACAATAATAATTTGATTAAAAAGACGATCGATGACTATGCTAAAGCATTCGTTGATAATTTCCGATTCGCTTAGCCCACAGCCTCGAGATAATACAACGGACAATTGACTCGCATCGAACGATGTTTTTTCTTTAATCATCTTTTTTATTTTTTTTTTTAAATTGTATTTTGATTTATTTATTTTTAAATATTAACGATTTATCCATGAGGTATATTCTAGATATATTTAATACGTATAATGTACGTGCGTACATGTGATCAAACTCATTGTTCTCTAAAACAATTAAGAACGATCTGAAAAAATAAATTTGTGATAAGATATTTGATAAAAAAGAAAAAATATAAATAATAATTGTTTTTCTTCTTCTAATTTTGTTGTTGTTGTTGTTGTTGAGAAATTATAGAAATAATTATATCAATTTTTTCGTTGTGATTGAAACTATCTAGCAAAAAACAGAAAAAAATTCGTTAAACAAAAAGGGAATAGAATGTTCGTATAGTTGAGATAAATTCTGTAAAAATAAAACAAAAAAAAAGAAGATAAAATATATTATTTTCAATAAGATGACAGGGAAAGGTTTATTCCGAAAGAAAAACTAAAAAAAAAAAAAATTTAAAAAAAGTAGAAGAAGAAGAAAAGGAAAGAGAGATCAACGATGAAACAATAAATTATATAATAAAAAAAAAAAAGAAATATAAAAATAAATAAACCATTAAAAAAAAAAAAAAATAAAAGAAAAATGGATGATTCCAGAAACGTAAAAAATATTTGCAAGAAATGTGAGATTTGACGAGTTATGTTCACAGTTTTTAATACACGTTTTGTGCTTACGTATAAACTCGTCATAGTTATGTGAACATATTTATGGGAGAATAGGAAAAAAAGAAGTTTATGATTCTCGAAAAGGAAAAGTCGTTTTCTGTATAATCGTCTAACATACACACGATGAGGAGAGAATTTCCTGTAATAAAAGACAGAAACTGAGGATTAACTTGTCCTGAAATAAACTATCGTTGCTATGCTATGCTACACAATACGATGGTATGTCCAGGAAAACGTGAGAAGAAGGGTGGTAAGGGTTGGTAGAGTATAAAGGGTTTGACTGGTTGGTTTGTATATAGGGTATAGGGGTGTGTAGGTGTTGAAGGTATAGTAAAAGCTGTAACTCGACGTAAAACTTTTACGCGTGGCGACTACTAAAAACAAAAAGTACAATTAAATTGAAAGTGAACTCTTTCGACTGAAAAAAAAAAAAAAAAAAAAAAAATAGAGAAGAATAGGAAAAAAAGACGTGCGTGCACGTTGCACGTAAAAAAAAAAAAAAGAAAAAAAAATTAGAGACAAGTGATGCAGAGTGGGTCAGAAAATTGTTCGAAACACTTTTTCAAATTGATTAGAATGTTTTTCACTTCTTCCTCTCTCTCTCTCTCTCTCCCACTGTTAACGATTTCTAAATTAGTTTGCGTTGATTGAATTTCTTGTTTTTTTTTCTTTTTTTTTTTTTTATCGATTAAATGAAAAGAGTGCGAATGTTAAAATAAAAAAAGAAAAAAAAAAGAAAAGAAAATATATATATCAGTTAATATAAAAAATAAAAAAAAATATTAGCATTGATTTTCTGAATAGATTTTAGAAGCAAAAGAAAATAAAAAAAAGTTCAATGAACAAAGAAAAGAAATTCTTTTAAAAATAGGAAATTCACGTATGTATTTTTTTGTTTTGTTTTTTTTTTTTTTTTTTTTAGAAATCTGATCGTTCGAATGAACAATTTTGGGTATGAATTTTCTTTTTTTGGGAATTTCTTTTTATTTTATTTTATTTTTTTTTATTTTTTTTTTTTCGTGTAATATTCCTTGTAGTATTTTTTCGTTAATATTTTGCTTGTCGATCACGTTGTTAAGGATGGTCCCTTAATCGTTTTAATGAAAATGTTCAGTCTCTTCTGTGAAAAAGGAATGCCCTCGAATAATTGGCAGTGCGCGTTTGATTTTTTTTCTCTCACTCTCTCACTCTCTCTCTCTCTTTCTCCTCTTTCTATACATCAACTTTATTTTATTTTTATTTTTATTTTTTTTTTTTTTAGCTTTTCTGCGACAAAAAAAGGAGTAACTAGCTTTACCTGGCAAAGTGGGTTTTCTCTGCTTTTGATATTTGTTAGTTTTTTTTTCTCTTTTTTTTTTATTTTTTTTATTTTTTTTTTAATTATTTTTTTTTTTTTTTAAGGTAGCAATTTCTAGCGATAATGGACAATATGGACGTACACTGGTTGGACGGACATCCACGTAGAGAACTAAACGTTGAATATTTTTTTTATTTTATTATTTTTTTTTTTTTTTTACCTTCTCCTTTCATTCTCCATTTATTTTTTCGATGGTTTTTTTTTTGTTTCTTTTTGTTTCTTTTAAGACTTCGGAAAAAATGGCAACGCGCGAAGGAACTGTCGTTTGTCAAGGAAAGATATTTGATATTAGAAAAAAAAAAACATATTAAAAAAACAAATACAAAAAAAAATGTATTTTTATCCTAATGTTTCTTTTTTTTGGTTTCTTTCCTTTTCTTTTCTATTTTTTTTTTCTTTTTTTCTTATTTTATTTTTTTTTTTTTAAATTGATTCGAAGTTAAATGCGCGATTTAATTTCGAAACAATTTGTCTCATGAAAGTGCTGGGGCAGATCGATCGTTAGTCTTCGTCTTTCGTAGTTTCACCGTTGCAAATATGTTGGTCCTGTAAATGATTTTCAAATAGAAAGATTATTATACCTATTTATAACATTATTTAAAAAAAAAATTGGAATAATTTGTATACCAAATAACATATAGATTAAAAAATAGAAATATGAAAACATTCAATATATCAAATTACAAAAATGTTTCTTCAACTTTCTACTATTTTTTTATGATAAATAATAATAATAATAATAATACTTGTATGTGAGCATCGAAACTATAGAAGGTACATGCATTTATGCAGGTACAAATTTGCATAGCATACGAATGATACAATACATTGAAATTTATTCCAAAAAAAAAAGAAGAAATACGAATTCTAATATGTCTGGACCTATAGATGTATATGTGTGTGTGTGTATGACACAAAATAAAATTTTTAAAAATGAATTCTTATCTTTATAAACAATATATAATTTTAATTTTTATAAAAAAAAGAATAGGGGATGCTCCTGTAATAAAAAAAAAAAATATTGTTGTACCGTGTGAGCAAACGAGACAAGAGTTACGAGTGAATCCAACAACCATAACGTTGTGTGTCCCTCGCACGGTTCAACCATAAAATTGAAGAAAAAAAAATACCATAATATCGTCATAGGACTGTGAGCAGCATGATCGAAAAAGATAAACATAGAGCTAAAGCATATAGGATTTTCAAAAATAATATTTGTTTAAATCGTGAAGAAATATATGTGGACGGACACAACAAAAATAAACAAACGAGAACAGAACAAGAACATAAACAAAACGAAACGAAACCATAAGCTTATATATCATCGTCATCGTATTATCATCGAACACGTAGAACAATGCCAAATAGGGTGGGGGAGGGTGGAGATTTATAACTAAAATTAAACTAACGTTAATAAACTATAATGAAATAAAATATAATCAAATTGTAGGTTTTATCAAAAAGTTTGTGTTGATTTTTATGTTTTTTTTTTTTTTTTTTTTTTTTTTAATGAAACAAAAAAAACATTAGCAAATAATTTTGATAAACAATATATATATATATATATATATATATTCAAATATATTTTTAAATAAAAATCAGCACGAACTTTTCGATCAACCTGATCAAACAAAAAAAAGAAAAACAATAATTAGATATAAAATAAAAAATAAAAATTAAAATAAAACAAAAAAAAAAGAACAACCAGATAAGAAAACAATCTTATTGTTGTTTCTTCTTTTTCTTCTTATTGTTGACGGACGAGTCGACGCCCCATAAATCGTACCATGGACCGCAAACGTTCTTGTCCCTTTCCCGATCTGAATCACGTCTTAATTTGGTCCTCGGTAATAGGGTCTTTTCTGCAACCGTTTGATCTTTGACGACGATACAACTGTAAGTGGATTCCTCATCGGAAGCTTCAGTTTCACTGAAATTTCGTATAAGACCATTGTCGTTATCATTCCCATAACTTTTCTGTCCTCTCCTTTCATTTCTCTTAGCTTCGTTGTTTTCTTTAAGCTCAGCAACGATCATATTTCTTTTAGCTTCCAGACTACGTTTACGTTCCTTTTCTATGATGGCTTTTCTTGAAACATTTCCAACAAAGTATGCCCTTTCTTCTTGGTGCATTCGATATTCCGATCTTTCGATAACCTTAGGTCTTTCAGCGGGGGTTGGAAAATCATCGAAATAATCATTTTTATCTGGTACGTGAATCCTCTCAGCTGGTTTCGGTTCTTCTTGACTGGATTGATCATTGGTTAGGGTAACATCGCTGTCACGTTTTTCAAGACTTTGCCTGGACATTGGACTACCTTCAGAACTTTGTTTATTAGAATGTGATTTTTCCAAAGTATTAGATTTATCATCGTTCATTTCTTTTTTAATCATTTTCGGTATATCCACCAATGAACGGTGTTGCCATAATGCCATTCCTTCCAACACATCGGAATCTCTACGAAATCTCCAAAATGATTTAGTTCTTTTAACCAATTTAGGACTCTTCGTGTCCACTTCAAACGATCTTCCTGTTTGTATCAAATGACCAACCGCAGTAGTTTGTCGTGGTAACAATGGTCTTCTATCATCCTTCAATGTATTATTATTATTATCATTTCTTTCCAAAGTATTTGCTCCATTTCTATCAACCCGTTGATGATTACTTTGTTGTTGAGCTAAAGTAGTTTGATAACCGTGTCTCTCAATGACTTTAGTTCTTTCCAATTTGGTCTCAAAATTCGACTCGTAACCACGTTCCTTTTCTAGGGAAATTGGATCTCTCATGAATCTACCAGTTTCACCATAAATAGCTTCCTCTTTGTCGGAATAACAACGATCACGATAAAAATTGTTAGAACGTACAATATCGGTGGTTGTTGTTGGTCTCTCGGGTGCTTCCTCAGATGGTGGTCTTGGTCTTTCAAAACGACGACCAGATGAACGTTCTATGTTTCTATTTCTGTCAGGATTTTTCTCAAATGTTCTTTCTCTTTCATAAGTCGAATTACTTTTAGCCGATATGCCGGACGATTTATCGAAATAACGTTCCCTTTCTTTTTCCAATCTTTGAGCCATACGACGATTCCTGTCACGTTCGTTGTTATTATTATTATACCTGTCATAACTGTTCTGATGTTGTTGCTGTTGTTGTTGTTGTTGTTTGTCCTCCCTGTTATTACGTTCCAAACTTTTATAATCATGTCTTCTTTCAATAAATTTTGGTGGGCTATGTTCACGCGCATACTTTTGAGCAGTTTGTTCTAACTTTTGTGCAATATGTTCAACCTTTCTACCAGTTTCTGGTACAGTTATAGTACTCTCATCGTCACTATCGGATGATGTGCTTGACGATGTCTTTTCATTCTCGTATTTCGAATCATCTGTTTCCAATGAGCGATAACCACCTCCACCACCACCACGACGAGAATTATGATCTTGATTATCGATTCTATCGTCGTAATATTTTTTCTGATAATCAACACCAGAATTGTATGGGTCATCTTCATCATCGTCCAAATCCAACTCGTCTTCCTCAGTTTCTTCTTGTTCCTTGTTATTGTTGTTGTTGTTAGATCGTTTGTTGGAATTGTCGCGACGTAAACTTGATTGATTCGTTTGTTCATTATTATTATTATTATTATTATTATTATTATTATTATTATTGTTGTTTCTACGATTAGAATTTCTTGATAAAGAATTATCATCGGAATATTTGTTACGATGATTAGGATTTGGTCGATTTAATAAACGTGATGACGATGATTCGTAATCGTTCTTTTGAATTTTATCTTGCGTTTTTTTATCACGTTTACCTGTGTTAATCGATTGACCATTTTCCATAGTACCACGATTAGAATAATCCCGTGTGTTGTTCTGTCGATCCTGAGTGTTATCGTAACGTCGATTACCACTACTACCACCACCACCACCACCACCGTTGTTGGAATATCTACCAGATATTGGTTCATCGTTTTCATTGTTTTGATTAACGTTGGATTCAGCCCACAAGTCCATTGCAGTTCTATAAAGTTGCCAGCTCTTTTCTTCCCTGGTTATTGTTTTCCACGAATCGTTTTCCCAATTTTTATCGTTGCAACTTTTCTGATCATCCTTCGATTGTTGTTGTTGTTGTTGTTGTTGTTTCCCAGACTCGTTGGCTCTTTCTGGACGTCCCTTTCTTCGACGTTGTCTGTTTTATCGTTCAGGCTCAGGATGAGTAAATAATGAAATGTACGAATGGAAAGAAAGAGAAGAGAAAGAAAGAAAGACAAGATGAAACTACGTGATGATAGGCAAAAGAGGATAAACCTTAGAGAACCAAAATGTGATATGTGATTGGTTGATACTCTGTACAGCTTGCAATTGTGATAAAAAAAAAGGTTGTGCGTGTAGGGGGTGAGGAGGGGGGGGGGAAATAATCGTGTCCCTGGGGTTTGTTTGTTCGTAGCATAGGATCCAAAATAAAAGTGTGTGAGCCATCACCACGTCGGGGTTTTTTTTTTTTTAGTTCCATCGACCACGATAACGCATGCGGAATCTACAAAGAAGGAGAGAAAACGTCATAGCAAGTCAAAAGAAAAGCTTAGTCTCTGTTAAACGTACCGCAGGTGACAAACAGGGGGTAGTACCGTGTTCCTCTCTCATTGTTAATCTTCTAGGTATTCTTTTTATTTGCTTGTTTGTTTGTTTTTTTTTTTTTGGTTTTTTTATATTTGGCCTGATCGAGTGAGTTGAAGGGAAGGGGGTTGAGAAGAGTATCTTAATGACGGCTACGTCAGAAAAACGTAGCAATAAAGAGATCTATGGTGTCTCTATTAGCGTAAATACCAAATACCAAGTAATAGCAATAATAATAATAATAATAATAATAATAATAATAATAATAATAATAATAAAATTAAAATCAAAATAAAATAATAAATGCGGGCCATATTAAGCTATCTTACAAAGCTCTTCCAATTCCTTAATCACTTAATCTCATTCAAACACAGGCAGAAGCGTTCCAATATCTAAAATCTAATATGATCAATCTTGAAATCTTGATCTTTTCATTTTTTTCTTTTTTTTTTTTAATAGCACAATCGAGTATAAGTTAGAATAGAAAAATAAAAAAAAAAGTGTCCCAAGGTATCTCCGAAATGAGCAAATTAAAAATCTACGAGAGAGAGATTTGGAAAATCTTACCTCATGGCCTCGTCGTCGCTATAATCGATATCCGGTTGAGCAGGTGGTTCGTTAGAAAATCCACTGTCGTTGCTGCTGTGAAGGGAAGTCACAGCTTGGGGTGGTGGAATTGGTGGGACAGGTGGTTGAACTCTACGACCACCCGCCAAAACTGTTGGCAATGTACCCGATGGACGGATCTGATAAAAAATAAATTAAAAAATAAATTATTGTGTTGGAATGAAATAACAATTAAATGATTCATTTGTTTGGATTGGTTTTAAAGTATCGGATTATTGAAATTCTCACCGATTTCGATTGGCGAGCTGTTGGAGTAGCCAAATTGTGTGCACTGTTACTGTTAGGTACATTCGTCGGTGTTCCACAGCTACTAGTGTTATTATTATTGCTGTTGCTGTTCATGTTATTGCTTCCAGAACCATGATGACCACTCGATAACTCGTCGATGCTACTCGGTGTGACTGGTGGACGAGAGGGTGGTGGTTTACACGGTGGCACTGCTTGTGGTTCCGGTGTTCGACCATTGCTTGCACCATGACTAGGCGATCTTTTTAACATCATAACAGTTTATAACATAATATTCAATCATATAATATGGAATATTGAGTGAAAGCCTCTCTTACCCTAAACTATCGTCGATAATAACTTCGGTATATGCCAATGGGAACCATCCTGAACTTTGCGTACGAAGATTTTCACCGAATTGCCAACCCTTTTGACGATCACCTAACGACGTTAACGATTCACACATATCAATTTCTAAACTATCCATTTGAAAAGTTATATAGAATTGCAAGAAATGTGACTGGCAATCTTGCCAATTAACGTTAATCACATCCAGTTCGTTCGTTCGTTCGTTCGTTCGTTCGTTCGTTCGTTTGTTCATTCGTTCGTTCATTCGTTCGTTCATTCGTTCGTTAGTTAGTTAAAATCTACGACAATTCTCGAACAGAATTTGATGGAATTAATGGCGATTGCTGGTAAAATAGAAAAGGGAGGGAAAATTTTCTCTGATCGGATTGGCAAAGACTCACCCATCAGTGCGATGAGATCACCCTCTAGAAAGCTCAACTGATTCTCTCCAGAACTGAGATAAGCGAAGAGTGCTCTTGCGAGTGGTGCATCACCCCAACCACCAGAAATCGGTCCTGTTCCATTGCCACTGCCTCCTCCTCCACCTACACCACCTCCACCTCCACTACCTCCTCCTATTCCTATACCTCCTAGTCCTCCAACACTGTTACGAGAAAGCGGAGGAGCTATGGATCTGGGTCGTGGGGGAGTTTCCGGAACCTCTGCAAACATAAAAAGAACATTCCTGGTAATATCGTTCGTTCGTTCGTTCTAAACTTTACTCGTTCCCCTTAACTGCAAGACCTATTTTCCATCTTTCCTGTTTGTTCGAGGAAATTCTTTTAAAGAGACAAATAAATTCTGTGTTATTGGTATTTAAAATATATCAGAAAGATTCAATAGATTTTATATTATTGTATATTAATTATTTTTAAAACAATTTTATTATATATAATATATAATTTTAAAATATGTATAGTAGAAGTTTAACCATTTAATACGTAATTTTAGATTGAAATATTTAATACTAATTTATCTAGGAATATTCAAATATTATATTAAACTCTTGTATAAATATTAAATATTCCAATAATTCAAACAGTAAAATCATTACACATATCACATTACATTTTACATTAAATCTCGAGTTTTGTAATTAAAAAAAAAAAAACTAGACATTCAAAATGATAATTCATTTATGTTGTAATACACGTATGATCATTTTTTTTTTTTAATGCAAACGAGTAATATTTTGTTCATATTTTTCTAACATTACGTTGGTTTAAGAAGAAACGAGCCATGCATGAAAGAATGATCAACGGTTAGTTCTCAGTATCGTTATGGGGTAAAGAATATGGGATATACATTGAAATGAAGTGAAGGGAAGGGGGTTAAGGAAAAGGAAGAGAATTCTTCGTCGAATTTATGGGCTATTGTATGGTACCTAACAGAAAGGGGGAGGTTAGTCAACGAAATATGCGTTGTGTTAAAGATTCCGTGTGATACGAGGATTTATAATAATTGAAAATCTACGGAAGGGGAATAGATATGACGACAAAGATGAAGAATAAGAAGAAGAAGAAGAAGAAGAATAGTAATAATAATATGATAAACGTGAACTGAAACTTTTATCAAACGATTAATTATATAATAATTTAAAATACAACATGGAAACAATGATATTAAATATTTTTACGCACTGGTCGTAAAAAACGTTTTCACTTGAAAAATATCAATAGTAATCAGAACAAAAAAATATCTTATCCTATTTTATAATATACATAAATTACGTGTCATGTTGTTTGTCCGCAATGGACTCCTAAACTACTGAACCGATTTTAATCAAATTTTCCACATTGTATGCAGTTTCATCCAACTTGAAAGATAGAATAGTTTATATCTCAATTTATAATCGCAATATTAGGTAATTCGTTGACTTAAAGACGTGTGTATCGGACTGATTGTGAGCCACAGCAACGCGTGGCGGGACACCCCTAGTATATATATATATATATATATATATATATATATATAAAATTTAAAAAATTTGGGATGGTATTAGTAAAATGAGATCATAAAAGAGAGACAAAGATTTATGCATCATTGACTTGAGGGGATATCTACACGAATAGGTTGAAATAAAACATGGAAAGCAGCGATTTTGAATAGCCAAATCCACTCCTCATTTATATATACATATATATATATATATGTATCTGTCTCCCTTCAGGATTCTATTCAAAACTACCCTCCAATATTATCCGCACCGTCTGTGTTTCCAAACGAGTCCGGGTTAAAGAGGATTTTCAAAGGTCAGCGTAATATCGAATATGTGTTCGTCGGATCGTGGAATTACTGGAGCGAAAGAATTACGAGTAAACGCGTCACACACTATGCATACACATATTCATCCATACCACCCCCATATCACCCCATCCTAAATCTCTTTCTCAAATATATAAACACATACGACTATTAAATGCATACTTGAATTTCTTAATCTACGTATATATTTTCAAAGTGTTTGTTTAATTTTCCACAAATATGTATTATTATTAATAATTATTGCTTATCATCACTCCCGCCCCCCTCCTCCCACCTCCCCTGTTATATAACAATGTATGGATTATCATATTTTTCGAATGAATATATTGGAATGGTAATAATAACATTTCAAACATATTTCTATCTCATTCTTTCTCTTTTACTTGTTTGCTTGTTTGGTTGTGTTGACATGGAATCAACAAAAACAAGTAATTCCACAATATGATCGAAATCCGTTGGTTGGTTGTTTTATAGAAACAAGATGAAGAGTAGGAGTAGAATGAGAAATATGGGAAGGTGATGGTTGGTAGAAAATCATTGGAACGTCAAATCACTTGACGCAAACAATCGACTGATTTGTGATTCAAACGATATCAAAAAGTATTAAGCGTGAAAATAACGCGTGTGAAATCAGTGAACATTGTAATTCGAAATAACACAAGAGAGAGAGAGAGAGAGAGAGAGAGAGAGAGAGAGAGAGAGAGAGAGAGAGAGAAAGAGAGAAAAACGAAAGAGTTAGCAATGGGTGTACTGTTTGATGTTAGTGTTAGTGACGATGGTCTGTGTGTGAGGGTGTGTCTCGGGGTGAACACAAGTTTTCATGTATAAAAATGTAAAAATGTCTGATGCTATTTGTCCAACATATAGGAAACAAGTATACACATTACATGCACATACACACACACACATACATACACTATCTATGCAGGAACAAATACACAGGATACTTGAACGTTTCGGATATTCGCAAATTAGCAGGCTATTTCGAGAGCGTCGGTGGTAAAAAAAAAAAAAAAAAAGAAAAATGAAACACATGGCAAGTGAGCTGGGAAAATAGAAGAGGTGGAGGAGGAGGGTGGAGGAGGAGGTTGAGGTTGAGGATAGGAGGAAAAGGGGGAGAGGTCACGAGCTTTCGATCGATTTCGTGCGCCGGTTTGTCGGCAATTCGATCGGTAAGCTCTCATAGATTTCTATCTATGTATGTGTATGTGTTTCTGTTTCTATCATGGTGCTTGGTGTTACAGTTCGAGTGGAAAAATTGCAAATTCTCGAACGGTCAGGGCAAATAACAACTGAAAGGGCTCAACACTCGATATACCAACCCTTTCGTTCATGGTTACACCTAACCCAACCCCTTCACCCTGTTCCAGTATGTTTTCTTCTCTCTCTTTCTCTCGTGTGAGAGATAAACTCGTTTGTTTACATCAATGATGACGACGATGGTGATGATGATGATGATGATGATGATGCTGTTCAGTAACGTTACTCATGTCAGTTTTCGTTCTATCCTCTCTCGAAAACCCCACACTCTACTTCTGGGTTTCAGTTCGTACTTTGAAACATTTTCGTTTTATCTGCACGAATGAAATCGCGTTGATTTGTAAGAAATATTTTTTCAAATGTAAATTGATCGAAACTATCTCAAATTTTCTAACTAACTATCATCTTATCGATGTTAAGATAACCCTGAGGCAACCAACTTCTTTGTTCATTCATTTTCGTTCGTGTGAACGAACGTGCAGATCACACATACTAGTAAAAATATTCTTTGGTGTTAGAAAAAAGTGTGTGGTTGTTTTTTATCGAATGTTTTGTAATGGAGAGGTGAAGTGGGGGTGGGGGATAAGGGGATAGAAGTAAAAGTTGAGAAAAACGAAATTCGAGAGTATTTTTGTGAAGTTCGTTTAATTATTATTCCTATTTGAAAATAATCCTAGCATGGGTGTTGTTCATCGAAAGAAAAGAGAGAAAGAGAGAAAGAGAGAGAGAGAGAGAGAGAGAGAGAGAGAGAGAGAGAAAGAATGAAAAGGAAGGTTTTTGTTCGGTTTGCTTTTAGTTAAAGGTATATTCGAATTACATAGTGCGCAACCGATACATGCTCGATCCCTTCTGAATCCGTAACTGAAGTACTAAAAGCTTGCGCGTCAGATTTCTGTTCGGACCTGCCTATAAATTCGATTACAAGGCTGAAATCTATACCATTGGGCACTGGTCAGTTCGTGCTGATACTTCTAATAATGTTTTAACGCAATCAAATATGCCATGCACGTGGTCTTACAAAGAAAAAAAGAAAAATAGACAAAAAATAGACAAAAATGTAAAAACAACTCGAACAATTTGATTTTTCACTGATTGTCGAATTGAAAACCGATTGAAAATACTTTTAATATAGTTACTTTTGTTTTTAGAGAATTATTTAAAGGTGGATATACTATTTTTTTTCTTTTTTATGTTTAAATACTAAAATTATTATATTAATTCGTGGATTTTTTTTTATAATATTAAAATTATAAAAATATAATAATAAAAATATATTTTATAATATTAAAATTATAATTTTGTTTATAATATAAAATTAAATTATAATTATTGGTTTCTGAAACTATGCAATCGATCAAATTTTAACGTTGCTTGCAAATTCGAGTTATCGGTAAATAAATATATATATTTTTTTTTTAAATTTGCACCACTATATTAAGATATAAATAAATAAATAATATAAAAACTAATTTAACCAAACACAATAACATTTACATATATTTTTTTATTGCCCCGTTATCTAATACGATATTAAACATAAAATATGAAATCAAATTAGTAAACCCCGTACAAATACAAATTTCGTATATTATATTTAAAAGATTGGAAGTTATAAAATATAGAGAAAAAAAAGATATAAAAAAAAGAAATGGATAATTTATTTTTTTTTTTACCTGGACCAAGGGATAACGTGGAGGCATGCAAATTGGCCTCCGATCGTGCTCTGGAAAGCACAGCTGGTAAATGCGGTGGTGGTCCGTGATGAGCACTGGAGGGTGTGTTGCCAGATGGTGGACCTAGACGAAGTTCCAAACAAGAACTATCCATGCTTCGTGTTTTCCTCAATTGTGAACTCATTGTTAGTTCTGATCCACCATTTTCTTCGTCCTCTGGCCAAAAAGAAACTTGCTAAAAAAAAAACAACAACAAAAAACACCACGATTACAAATAACATCATGCATTTAATTATCAACGTAATTTGTTTTATGGATTATTCATTAATTATACAATAAATTATTATTACTATTATCATTTTTTATTTATTTATTTATAATAAATATATAAATAAATATGTTATTCATTTATATATATATATATATATATATATATATATTATTATTTTAAATAATAAATATATGAAATGATATTTTAAACAGTAATGAATTGTAATAGAGAAAATGATAATATTAATTAATATTATTATTATTTAATATAAAATTAGATTGTTTTAATTAACAATTATTTTCTAAATAATAGTCATTTATTTTTCAATAATATTATATCAATTGTTATATCAATGTATTATGAAATTCTATAATTAATAAGTAAGATTAATTTTTGAGTATGACGAAAGTAGGAAACTGTGTTGGGAAGCGCAACATTGTGTCGATCAATCAATCGTAATATTCTCCCCCTTTCCTTTCTAGTGAAAACTTACCCTAAGTCTCGAGGCGAACATGTCTTCAACAGATTGTGGTAAATATTCACGAGTAGCTGCAACTTCGCGCCATTTGTCAACCGAGGGATGAAGGGCAGCTAGGGCAACTTCGTAAAAACTTGCGCAATGTTTTGCCAAAGAACATTGTCGTTCAAGAACGAATCCGTACCTTCTTCTTTCTTGTGTCATAGCCTAAAACAATAACAACAACAACAACAACAAAAATAATTAACAAATTAAACAAATGCATTTTTATGGGTTAAAAAAATAAATCAAATATCATCAATACCAATGGTAGAACCATGGTGTGTTGTTTGTTAGATTTTATAATACAATAGTCGTATTAATAATTAAAATCCTATATGTTTGATTTATAATAAAATAATCATGACTCTTTGTTAATAAACAAATAATTCGATTATAAATTGAGATATAAACTATGCTATCTTTCAAGTCGAATGAAACTGCACAAAGTGTGGAAAATTTGATTAAAATCGGTTGGGTAGTTTAGGAGTCCATTGCGGACAAACAACGTGACAACGTAATTTATATATATATATTAAGATTTTACTTGAAGTTTATCAATTTACTTACGTTTTTTAAACTTTGTTCACAAAAAGCGTCAAGCTTTGATTTTTCTTCCTCAAGTATTTGCATATTTTTCAATTCCTTGTCCATGGCCAATCCACTTTTACCAGCACCCCTTGATTTTTTCCTTTGCTTTTTCATGGTAGCTGCTGCCTTGCTGTATGTTTCTGATCTGGTCTTGTGTTGTTGCAAAAATTTCTTCTGTTCACTCTGCATATACAGAAATTTCAATCATCAAATTTCAATTCTTACTCTTTTTATTTAATTTTTCCAAAATAATTCCAAAATTTCAACGTGAATTATATTTTAACGGGTTTCGTGCCACGTGTACCACCGATAGGGTACACTTACCATTAGATTTATTTAATACGTTGAAATATTATAATAATAATTAATTATATAATTAAATATATAATTAAAAATATAAACAAATAATATATATTAATTAATAATATATATATGTAATGGTTGATTTTGTTAAAGTAAAATTAAATGGCTTGAATTACAAGTCAGGTAAAAAGAGCTTGGCACAGAACGTGTTAAAAAACATGTCAGTAATTTTATTTATTTTTTTTTTCTCAACGTTTTCCGTTTCTATACTTCCAAGTTCAAAATAAAATTGTTGTCAAGTTCAAAGTCTACTAGTAAAAAAGTTTTCTAATTTGAAAAATAGTCAAATGATTTCATCCAAAATTTTCTAATATTATAACAGTTAACAAAATTGATACCTTGTAAAGTTTTCTTATCTTAGAATAACGTGAAACAATGTTTAAAGTTATACCAAAGTATAGGAGTATTTTAAAACAACCTATATGTATTTGTTATACATACAGGTGTGTATATATATGTGTGTGTGTGTGTATACTACTCACCTGAACTACCTTCGTGTCTTTCTCCAAGTTCGTTTCTAAGGGTACCAAGAAATCAACGTAGAATGCCTTCAGCTGAAATAGTCAAGAAAAAGAGAAGGCGTGTTGTTAAGTGGGCTTTCAAAAGTGGAAGAAGAACTTTAATGCATACAGGGAGTAAAAAAAAAAAAAAAGAAAAGAAAAGAAAAGAAAAAGAAAAAGAAAAACGTGACGAGAGTACCACGAGCGACGAAAGCTTAGGTAATGAGACACTTTTACGTTTGCAGACGACAGTGTAAGAAAAAGAAAAAGAAAAAAAAAAAAAGCTCCGTCACTCTTGTTCAAAGTTAAAGTTAGGGTCCAGCAGAATCAAACTGGACATTTTTCTCGTCTATTTCTAAACTGACCTACTTTTTTTTCTCAACAGAGTATGGTACTTCTTATTCGTCTGAGAAATATGACAAAAGCATTGGTGTGATGGTAATGGTAGTGGTGGTGGTTCTATCTGTTTGGTTTTTTTTTGTTTCTTTCTTTTTACACTTGGCTTTGAACAACTTATTCGCAATTTTTCTGTTTGACATAGGATTATAAATTTATATATATATATATATGTGTGTGTGTGTGTGTGTATGTAAATGGATCTCCCTTTTTAGCTAACATCTTTTCTCTTCGTTAGGAACTTAAATTTTTATCAAGCTTTTCGCCCTTCAAATCTTTCTTTTCTCATCGTCAAATACCCTTTTTATTTTCTTTCTTTTTTTTTTTCTTTTTTTTTTTTCTATTCGAGAATGAGACTTGCCTTTTCAACCCCCAACTCCTCATTTTTTTTCCCCTTCTTTTTCTTTTTTTAATCATTTCTTTTCTTTTCATACTTTTTATTACGCTCTCAACGAACTCGTTGGAATCAACTGACGAGAGTGGTAAATGAACGGAACGAACGAATTATTGAATTAACTTTTTTCTTTTCTTTTTATTCTTTGATTGGAGAGAAGTGAAAATAACCAAAAAAAAAAAAACAAAACAAAACAAAAAAGGAAATGCAAAGAAAAATAAACTTTTGGATTTTATTGATAACCCTCAACTTTGGGGTCACTTTTTATTTTTTATTATGATTATTTTTTTCTTTAGTTTTCTTTTTATTTCTTTTTTTGATTAATTAAATGAACCTCTTGCACGGGTAGTTAATGTTTTAAACGAGTAAAACCCAAGCTGGGTGCATAATAACTTTGATAAACGTTCGCGAGACGTGAGAAAACCACGGTAGATCTTTCATACATGTAGGTTACTTTGAATATATATATATGTGTGTATGTGCAAATAAATGCATATATATATATGTATATGTATGTATAAGTAGATACAATCTAGCCAAGTCTCATAAGCAACCATGAAACGTAGCCGCATAAGGCAACTAAATCATAAAACCACGAAGCATAGTTATCGTTCCTTTTCCTGTTAAAAACATTCTGCGAATTACGTATCTTCATGTTTTCTCTACAACATTTGCCGAAAATTTCAATCTTCTGAATCTTCAAAAAAGCTTGTTGAGAAATTAACAAAGTAATAATAATAATAATAATAATTATTAATATTATTTTTGATAATTAATTGTGTAGAATAATTATGAAAGAATATTTATGTGAAAAGTATTTATAATTATTTGTAGAATTTTATTACTGTATAATAATAATTTAATTAATAGTAAAGTATATTTTAATAATTGTATTATTAAACATTTTAAATATTATTATTATTTTGATAATTAATTATTTTTATCAATGATCACACGAGATTGGAATAAAATTTGTATCAAATTTCTTGGATAAACGAGATATGTCTGTTCTTTTATTATTTTTATTTTTATTTTTTTTTATTTTTTGTAGGATGATATCGAAAATGTTTCGATTTCTTGTGTTTTTCCTATCACAAAGATCGATTTTGATTTTGCTTTAGAAAATATCTTTTTTCATTTGTAACTTCTTTCGTTACTTCCTTCCTACGTTCTTCTGAATTTCATCGTAAAGCGAATTTCAAAATCAAAGTGAGTGGATACTCGCTCGCAAGTTCAAGCTTTCAATGCTTCAATTCAAACTTTTGCTTCTTCTTTTTCCTCTTCTTCTTCTTTTTCTCTATTTCTTTTGTAAAGTCGATCAAAGGGGAAAAAGCCAAATCCAAATCGAACATACATCCCCATCGATGTTCAACGTCGAATCGTAGTATTAAAAAAACAAACAAACGAACAAACAAAATACCCACC
This sequence comes from Polistes dominula, assembly GCF_049000335.1. Taxonomy (NCBI): domain Eukaryota; kingdom Metazoa; phylum Arthropoda; class Insecta; order Hymenoptera; family Vespidae; genus Polistes; species Polistes dominula. The sequence goes on along the minus strand of NW_028301169.1, from coordinate 1,424,888 downwards.
CTCTACTCTACACATACTCTTTTTCGTGTCTTCTTTCTCGTCTATGGTTTTTTATTTTTTATGTTTTCTTATAAAAAAAAAAAAAAAAAAATTCTTTAATAAAAATTCTTCTCGACTGTGTTGTCCGACAAATCGATGATTAAAACAAACATAAATTCTCTTTGTAATTTTTTTCATTCGATTTATAATTTCCACATATAACAACAACCCCCATTCCCATCCCCCATAACGTTTTTTTTTTTTTTATATATTTTATATTTCTGATTGTAATATTAAAAAGAAGAAATGAAGAAAAAAGGGAGTGGAAAATATTCCTTTGACTGAAGATGATTTGTTACGAACAAAAGAAATATGTAAAATTACATTCGAACTTATTACAAAAAGAAATTCTTCATTATTATTATTATTATTATTATTATGACTATTATTATTATTATTATCGGGTAATAATGAAGATTCGTTTATTATCATGTGAAGAAGTGATCCGAGAGATGATAACTTTCCTTTGTTCCAATTAAAATTTTTTCATCCCTTCTCTCATCACACACACACACACAGATATGTGTGTATACGTGTGTATACCCATACGCATAGGTAAAAATAAAAAAAAATAAAAAAATAAAAAAATAGTCAATCTGATTCTATCTAAAGAATTTTTCAAACCTTTGAGTTACGAGCTGATCCGATCACAAAGGATTCGAAAATCAAGCGAAACGAAACGAAACGAATTGTCTTTCTCTCTTTCTCTTTCTCTATCATTTTTCTCTCTCTTTCTCTCTCTTTCTCTTTGGTAACTTCTCATCGTCGTGATATTTCACGTCTGAAAGTAATAAAACACGGGAAAAAGAATGAAATAGAGAACAAGAGTGAGAGAGAGAGAGAGAGAGAGAGAGAGAGAATTCTTTTTTTCTTTTCATTTTTATGCAGTTGACGAAAAAGAAATTAAAAAGAAAAAAAAGGGGGGGGGGTGGGATAAGAGAAGTTTTAAAAATCGAATAAATTGCGTGATATCGATAAGAAGAAGTGATGTCATTGAAAGGTGATCAAGAGTTTGAACCTTTCAAACTCTCTTCTCTTTTCTCTTTTTCTTTCTGTTTAACTCACTCACTCACTTACTCACTTACTCACTCACTCACTCACTCACTCACTCACTCACTCACTCACTCATCACTCAAGTTTTTCTTATCTCTTAGGAATTAGCTGTGATATCGATTAAATTCTCTTTCTTTTTTTCTTCATGTTTCTCTCTTTCTCTTTCTCTTTCTCTCTTTTCTCTTTTTCTTTCTCTTTGTTTTTTCCTCTTTTTTTTTTTTTTTTACAAATTAAGATAAGCGATCACGATTGCTCAAATATTTTTAAAACGTTTATTTCAATTCACCATGAAGTGATCATTTAAAATGAACAAAATAATATTTAATCAGTTAAGCGTGTTTGACGACTATATTCGTCATCGCTTGATTATCGCGACACACACCCCCGAAGCGCACACTCTGCGCACAGATCGCCACACCTAATTGGTTAAAATACTTCTTTCGGCAACGTTAGATATAGTTGTTATTTTTTTTTTTTTTTTTTTAACAAAAAACATTCGTTTTTTTTTCAACAACAACAACAAAACCACAGCCTATTTATCCCCTTGTGAATTTTATTTTGGCTAGAAACATTTCAAAAGAAATGAAAATGAAATAAAAATAGAAAAAAATGGACAAGCTTGGAATATGGAAGATAGCCAAATTGGCCTATCCCCAAATACTCAAGGTCACTGGCTGGAAGATGTTTTCTCGTGAAAGAAATAAATGTTGAAGGTGGTTGGAAGGGGGTGAGACCGTACAAGAAAGAGTATGGCTGTTGTAAGAAGGTATGGGAAATGCAAAAGGGTATGAGAATGATAAGGGAAATGGGGGTGTAATGTGAAAGGTGGGGACGGGGTGAGTTTCGAATAAAATAGGTCGATCCCGTAACTCGTCGAACTCGAGTGTTACTAGCCCTCTCCTTTTTTCCCTATTCGAAGAACATGCCAGGATAAGAAGAAAAAAGACAAAGAGAAGAAAATAAGAGAAGGGAAGGGAAGGGAAGGGAAAGGGGAAAAGGGAGAATGGGAGATAAGGAGAAAAAGATATAGACAAAGAAAAGTATATGACGGTAGAGTAGAATTCTCAAGGGAAAGCGTCTGGAAAAAATTACGAGTGTATACATGCATATATGTTATATATATATATACATATGTATGTAGTTTATATGACGTACGTTTTATGTGCATTTCGTGCAAAACATATATATATATATATATAGGTATATAAATATATCAAAACTTTTGTATTAACGTTGTTTGAAATATTTTTGTTTTTTTTTTTAGTAAAAAATATTTATAAAATAATGCAAATAAAATCTAAAAATAAATCAATAATAAATAAATTCAAATAGGAATAAATAATATTAGTAATACTTGAAATAATTTGTAAAGGATTAATTTATTAAAAAAATACAATTATTTAGATTGTAAATATTTTAATATAATTAATATTTTTAATTAATTAATATTTTAATCAATATTATTATATTCTCTATAATTTATTTTATTTCTTTTTTTTTTTTTTTAATAAAAAAAATATAAAATAGGTAAAAAAAATTATCAAAGTACACATGAACATTTTGTTTCTTTTTTTTTTTATAACAGGAATTTCGTACGATATTTAATTAATATATTTTTTTTTAATATTTATAATAGAATAAATTGACAATGTGGTGGTTGCTTTCTAACAATACCCTTTATACGTATATACACCCTTAAAATCGTACCCGATATACACAAACTTATAAAAAAATGGGGGTGGTGGAAGAGAAGTAACTCGAATCACAGTGGATAAAAAAAGAAAAAAAGGACAATCGAAAAAAACTCCCGAAACTCGATATGTGGTTTACTGCGATGCGTTGTCAGCTAGTAAAAAAAAAAGGGAATAAGGGAATGAGTGAGAGAGTGAGAGAAAGAGAGAACACACAAACCATAGTGGACAACCGGTTAAAGGATGAAATACACCGTAGAATTTTCATACAACTCACACACCCCCTTTCTCACCACTCTCTTTCTCTGATTCGCGATTTTTTATTTTTTACTTGTTTTTTTTTTTTTTTTTTGGAATGGGAGTAGTTTTTTTGTTTTCACCAAAACTCTTCGTGGGTATGACACGTCGATATTTTGAAAGCAAGATGACTGTTGCAATTCCATTACAAGAGGAGGAGGAGGAGGGAGGAGGCTTCTGAAGATGTGGTAGTACGATTTTGGTTGCACACGTTTTTGTTATTTCATTTTGTCCAAATGGAACCAAACCATTCAAAGGACACACTCCTCTCATCCCCATAATTCTCTTGTCGACGACTTATATCCTTCCAAATGATATCTACCCTTTTCTTTTTTCATTTATTTATTATTTTCTTTTTTGGTCCCCTTATTTTCTTCTTTTGTACGAATATATGTTGCAAGTAACATTATATATATATATGTATATGTATATGTATGTATGTTGAATGTTTGTTAAGATAAAGATAATATTTTTTAATAGAACAAATGGTAAAGGAAAATTTCCAAAAAATAAACTACCCTCTCTTGCTTCTTTTTTTTTAAATAAATAAATAAAACTATATCTTCCAAATTAAACTAACAAAAATATGTTTGTTAAAGGATTGTATAATTCGTGAAATAATTATTTAACATATATAAATAATTCAAAATAATAAAAATTAACAATAAAATTGTAACAAATATAAATAATAATATGAATATAAGTAATATAAAAATTCTTAAATATTAATATGAATACACTTTGACAATAAAATATTAAATAATTTTAATTACTAAATACAACAACAACAACAACAACAAAATTAATTATTTAATTTAATTAATTTAATTAATTTAACATTAATTATTACTATTATTATTATTACAAAATGTAGAAATATTATTATAACATAATAATATTAACAATAAAATTATAAAAAAAAAACGAATAAGATGATATTTATCTGATTGGAAAGAAAGAGAAAGAGAAAGAGAAAGACCCTACGTGCGAATGAAATCCATAGAAAATACCATATAGAAGAGTATTCGAACCCTTTCCTATATTAGGGCGTCTCGTTCAAAGAGCCAATCGACAAATATGAGAGACTGAAAGCTCCAGTTCCCTTTTTTCTTTTTTTTTTTTTATGTTGAAGTACTCATATATGTATATACATAATAGTAGATTAAAGAAGACTTCAACGAAACATCCATACCTTTTCCCTTCCCCTTTCTTCTCACCCCTACACACAAACACGTTAAAACATATAAATAAGGGGATGACCATGCATACTAGTGTAAAAGTTTTCAAAACGTTGTCTGGGCATACGAGGGCACAGACCTTTCCCGTTGCATTCTACTACCTAATACACTCCTGAGGAAACCCTTTTTTATCCCTTTCTGTTCTACGGATGTTTTTGAGGTAAAAATCTCTTTAAAAAAAAAAAAGATTAATAATAACTAATATAATAAATAAATAAAGAAATATATATATATATATATAGTAAAGAAAGAAAGAAGAATAACCATGGGCAAGACGAATGCGTCCATAAATTAATGGATGGATTTACACATTTTTGTCGAATAAGCTTTTCCAGAACCTTTATCCTTTTCTTTTCCTTTTCTTTTTTTTTTTTTTTTTTTTTTTTTCTTAGAGGGAAAAGTAGGAAGATATTTTTCTCTCTTTTTGCGGACTTTTTTATTTTACGAATCGTTTTTTTTTTTTTGGGTACTTTTTCTCATAGAAGAATTCGAGTTATCTTGGAAAAATTCCAATGCCTTTTTTTTTCTTTTTCTTTTTCTTCTTCCTCTTCCTCTTCCTCTTCCTTTTCCTCTTATTCTTATTCCTTTATCGGACGATGTTTGCTTAAATCTCATAATCAGATGAAAAACATCGGTGGTGGTGTTCGACAAATTTTCGTTTTTAGAAGTTTCGCAAGAAGGTTTAAGAAAAAGAAGAAGGAGAAAGAGAAAAAGAAAAAAAATCTAAAATATAATTCAAATAGACATTTGCAGTTTGGTTTGGGGTAAAGAACATGGAGTAGGAACTTTGATGAATAATTTGATTTCCTAGTGAATATTCATTAATATGCAAATAAGGATAGATAGCTAACGAAGAAGCTCACGTTCCTGGGTGCTTTGAAAACGTTTCAGGCTGAGGAGGAAGGTGCATAGGAGGACTATATGGGAAAGAGTAGGGGATGGTGGGTAGATAGTAGGGGGATGAGTTAGTTTTACGTATGCCAGGAAATGTGGATCCTCTCGTGAGAAGTAGTAGTTGCTTAGACGAAAAGGGTTGAAAATTTATCCGGGTTAGTATCTACTACTACTATAGTAGTTCTGTGTATCATCGAAAAGTTTGCCCTACCGAAGGTTAGTAGGCTCAGTCAAAGGGTTAGGCTCGTTCAACATTTACCTTGACGAATAAACCGCAGATAACGTTTGCACGTTTGTTCAATTGAACTTTGATAAGACTAGTTATTCTTTTTTCTTTCTAACTTTTTTTTACTAGAGCTTTGATTTTGTTTTGTTTTTTTTTTGTTGATTTTGAAAATAAAAAAATTAAAAAGTGTATTATATATATATATATATATGTGAATGAATTTATTATTATCTATAGTTTAATATTATCCTACAATCATAATATCATTTTGTATATTTAATTTTTTTTTAAGTAAAATAAAATTTGCGCCTGTAGATATGCAACACTTCATACAACGTCGTTAAGGTAGTTTTCTACAATAATTTATCGTCAAATTTTTTTTTATATTTCTTTAAATGTTTCAATCATTAGTACGATATGCAATAATGTGTGTGTACATTGTTTATTAATATTAAATGAAAATATTATTGAATTTTATCAACGATGTATGAAGTGTAATCTATACTCAGGGGAACGATGAAAGGGTCATTTAAATATTAAATGTAATTTTAAGTCGAATATTCTTTTAAATGATTCAATACGATTAGAGTATTTAATATATATATATATATATATATATATATATATATATATATATATATATATATATATATATATTTTTTTTTTTATGTTTAGTCTTTTTTGTTTATTTTTTTTTTTTTTGTGAATTTCATATTTTATATCAAAAGATGATGATAAATCTTTCAAGTAAAGACGTGTATGCTTCGAAAGCACGTGTACGTCTTTTCTGAACGCAGTTATCTGCAAAGTTCCGGAATTGCATTGTCTCCAGTATTCTCCATTTCAGTCGTCGTCCATTTTTCTGTCTTCCTATCTAGGGCTTACATATAATCCAAAAGCTCTCTCTCTCTCTCTCTCTCTCTTTCTCTCTTTCTCTCTTTCTGATCCGTTAGAATTCATAGAGATTCCCTTCTTTACGATACCCTGCCAGTTTGTACGATCTTTCCTTTTTTCTTTTTCTTTTTTTTTATCTTACATTAAGCGTTGAGCGTGTCGTAAAATAAAATAAAAAAAAAAACATCTCGTATTTTCAATCACCAGAGTCGAATTAATTATAAAAAAGTGAAATAATATTTCGGATTAAAATAGGTACGAAAAAAAAAAAAGAAAGAACAAAATAGAATGATAAAATGTATGAGAAGAAGAAGAACATTTTTTTTAATAATAAGTATCGTGTAAATCTAATTTATTCGAATATTCTTTTTCTCGTTAATCTTATTCCCCCCAACACATTGATTTAAAATAATTAAATTTAAACGCAGTACTTCGATCTCTCTCGTGAAATTTTATATCTTAAAAATAATATAATTATAATATAAAATGTAATTTATATATATATTAAGATATCAATTGATATAAGTTGTATGAAGTGTTGCATATCAACAGGCGCATTAATTTTGTTTCTTATTTAATTACGACAGAATTAAATATAGTAAATATTATAATCATTGTATAATAATAAATTCATTCATATATATATATATGTATTAAATATAAATATGATATTGATTGGTTAGAAAATACCAAAATAGGAAATGTTTCGAATCGCGTAATGCGAGTGAAATTTCGTAAACGAGAACATGCCATTCCGCTATGATTTAAAATAGACGAGAAACGGTTACTGTTGGGATATAGACAGAAAAGGGATTGATAGTGGAGTAATAAAGACAAAGAGACAAACATTACAGAGACATACATACAGACAGATAGACAGAGATAGAGATAGAAATATAGATAGAAGTTATGTAACCGCAACTGCATTTGTGGATTTCAGGGCCGATCGCGTTCGTAAAATTCCACAACTTGTGCATATACCTACATATACCTTGGGGAATTCAAATCGAGCTTTTCTACTGACGATAATAATAATAATAATAATAACCATTTTCTCGAAAAAGGAGGAGGGGAGGGGAGAATCATAAAGATTACGACGTGGGTAGTAAAGGAAAATGATCGTTGTGTTAGTATCACGTAACAAATAACAATTCTGTTAGATTTTGCAATGAGTTAAAAAGCAAAATGGTCAAAAATGAATACGTTGAAGGTGTATGAATTATTTTTATACTTTGACAATGTAACAACAGTGTCCAAATTATTTTTTAAGATGTTTTAGATGAATAGAATTTTTTTTTTTTATATAGAAGGAATATAACAAGAAATTTAGAGAAATAAAATTAGTTTGATTATATTATTAATATTAATTAAATTATTATAATATTTAAAATTAATTTTAAATTAATATTAATTAGATATAATTTAAATTGAAATTTAAAATTAATTTTTTAAACGGTATAATAATTTAACTATTATTAATAAACGATTCATTATTTCGAATGCATAATTTTTTTTTTATAAATAACCAAATTGATTATAATCACTAATGAATTGTATTCTTATATTATTTCTCAAATAAAAATCAAGTAAAATAAATTTGTTTTAATTTGTTAATAATAAACAATCTAATAAAATTAAACAACTGAGACAATTTTCAATGCAATTTTTCGACTATTACTATTACAAAACTAAGTTGATAATGTATAAGTGCACATTAGTTTACTTTACACGTTTATTATTTTCCCATTTTTCGACAAAGTATTAGGTTCAAAACTATGAAACTGACGTTTTTTGTTCAATCTGTGTTTTTGAATTGTTTATTAATTGTAAAAATAAAGATTTTGTTTTGTTTAAAAAGGCATATACGATTTGTCCAACCGTTGACAACAAGTCGTAATGGAAATAATTTCAATTGAATATAATAAAAGATAATGTGAAAAATTGCGCTTTTTTCGTTTTTTATTTTCATTCAACGCCCATTTCATAGTTTCCAACTTAATATAAAGCTTACCCGGGCCAAAATGTCATATTCTACGTAGTTTCGTAATATCGTGCTACACAACATAGTCGTTGTTATCGCGACGAAACGTGCGTTACCCCCCCTTAGTAGTCTCCCCCCCCCTTAGAGTCGCCTTACTCACCTCTTTTGCCCTTTTTACCTTTACCTAACACACACACACACACAGTTTCTCTATCTCTTTCTCATTTCTAGTAGGAAAAGTGGAAGAGTTATAAACTCGTAAGGGACGATAAGAGCGTGCCAAAGAATTTTTTAAGAATTTTTCTTCTCTTCCTTTCTCAAACCGTTCCCCCCATTCTTTCTCTTTTCTAGTCCATTTACTCGTTTGTCATTGTTTTGAGAAAATAGAAAGAAACATTGTAGAATAATATAATATTATTTATTTATTTTAATATATATTAATTACGTGTGTGTCACGTGTGTTGTTTGTTCGCAATGGACTTCTAAACTACTGAACCGATTTGAATAAAATTTTGCACACTGTGTGCAGTTTCATCCAACTTGAAAGATAGGATAGTTAATCTATGTCAATTTATAATCGCAATATTATTTGTTTATTAATAAAGAGTCATAATTATCTCTGTTAATATGAATGAATATTATTTAATATTATTTATTTATTTATTTATTTATTGTGTTTTTTTTTCTATAGGAATAAAAATAAATCAAACGTTTCTATAGTAAAATAAACGAAGAAAAAGTGGGAGTTGGATGGGGTGGATGGTGGGAGTCGGATTTTAAGGTATTTGAGAATGTGATGTATGGGAAAAAGGGGAGTATGGAGAAAAAAGATGAATGATGGTGAGAGTTGTTAAAGGGTTTGTGTATAGATGGACCAAAAAAAGAAAAAAAAAGAAGAAGAGAAATATGATTCCTCCTCGTAACGATACTCAACTCGTTCAAGAGAATTCTCTCTCGTAATACTTGGAAAAAAAAAAAAAATAAAAAAAATAAAAAAAAAAAAAAAAAAAGAGAAAAATCGTTCGTTCGGTCGCTAGAGTTTCGTTAACTTTTCGTACAATTCCAAATGGAATTCAAGCTTCAAACGGAATCATTGCGATGTACTGTGCTGTAACACGTGCAAAAGGTTGCCCTCATGCGTTGTCCTTGAGGGGTGAGATAGATACGCATAAACGAGAAAGGGGTTGAGGAAAAACGAATAGATCAAAGGGAGAAGAGAATTTTTCTCCTGTGGATTTTTGTGAGACCGGAAATTAGACGAGGAAATAAACGAATGTTACAAAAACGAAGACGGATATATAAACGTAATATAAAAAAATAAAAAAAATAGAAGAACCAGAATTTGAAAAGAAACGAAAAAAAAAAAATGATAATAAAAAATAAAATTATGATATGCCATATATTTATTTTATATTTTTTTATTATATTATATTATATTATTTATTATATTTTATTTTTTTTTTTAATGATAGGACGAAAATATAACAATATCCCCATCTATCATGTTTTATTATATTTTTAATTTTATTTTTATAAACAATTGTAGTTTCTTTTAGTACTCGACAAGAAGTTTAATGAAAAATAGTTTTATTATTATTATTATTATTATTTCTTTTTTTATATTATTTTTATTTCAATTATCTCGTTAAAAAGATTGAATATTACATCGTTGCATCGTCATGTTCTTATAAGAAAGTTTACTATAACAATTTTTTTGTTCTTCTTTTTAAAATTTTATTTCCTTGTTATTTCTTCTTCAGGTTTAAAACGTAAATCGATATTCCAAGTTTGAAATAAAGTTGTAACGAATGCCAATAATAGGAATTCAACGAGCAAGAGAAGCACGTTTACCCTATTGGACGACGACGTACTACCAGTTTTTTTTTTCTTTTCTTCTTCTTTTTTTTTAATTTTTCTTTTCATCGATATTTCATCGAGTTATGAAGCCTCGAAGTCACACCGTGTGTAACAGCCTGCCTGCCTGCTTGCTTGCTTGCTTCACTAACTTTTAACCGTGGTTGTAACTGTAATTGGGAACTGTAACTGTGTTATATAGAAACCATATTGTTATATAGAACGTGTTACATTTTACGTGTAATAATATATATAAGAATATACTAACTGTATAATACGAAATATAACATGTAACAGTTATGTGTTGTTGTTAAATATATACACTGGTGTTGTAACATTGCTAAACTTTAAGATGTCATATTATTTGATGATAAACTTTAGATAACAAAGTTGAATTTTGTATAGAACTTTATAAGTTCAAGTCTTCAAATATTAATTTGAATAATAGTCAACGTGTCACGTACTTATATGTAATTGTTTAGTTGTAACGTGTAACGTGTAACATTTCCAAACTTTGAGCTATGTCATATCTAAAAAAAAAAAAAAACAATAATTTAATAAATAAAATAAAGAAACAAATGTTCAATTGAAAAAGAAAAAAAAAGCAGAAAAATAAAGAAAAATATTGGAGTATATTCAGAAAGATGAGGACACCCGTTATATATCTTCGAAGGCGAGACTAGGAAGCCCTCTTTTAACTTTTCGATTAATATTCCAACCGAGCTTCGTTTTCCTTCCTTCACAATTCATTTCCCCTTACACCCCCAAACCCAACCCCTACCAATCTCACCACCATCACCACCACCACCACCACCACCCCCTTTTATTCCACAACCACTAGCAACCATTCGCCGTCACTTTCTTTTGCAGTATCCTCGTACTTTCTCACGATTCACATAAATCTTCGTAGTTTTAATTGCGTCCGACCGAAGGTGGTCTACTTAAATAATTCAAACGCTCGACCTTCTTCTTCCTTTCTTCCTTTCTTTTATTATTTTTTTTTTCTTTTTCTTTTTCTTCATCTTCTTCCTATTTCATTTTTCTTTTTTTTATATATATTTCTATCTTTCTTTTTTTATCTTATTTCAATTCAATCATCGTCGAACCAACGAACCAACCAAGCAACGAAAGATGAAAGCTCGAGCTTATCCCAAGGATTTAATAAAATGCATAAAAATGAAGGATGATTTCGAAATAATATCTTTGAATGAATTAGTGAATTATAAACAGAAGATATTTATATTTATCTCTTTCATTTTTTTTTTGTTAATACTTTAATGGCAGCTTATGCAACATGCATGCGTGTTGTGATGGTACCGCGAAGTTTGGTTGTTGGGCCAGTATTAAACCTTTCTGTGTAATAATTTATGAATGTAAACAAATTTAAATATTGCCATTGGCTTCCTATTTCATCCCTATATCTTTAATTTTTTTGAATAATTATCATTTTAAGTTTAATATGATCGGTTTGACTGCGTTGACGTGCGAACATTAAAGTGTTAACGTCAAAGTCGGTAAGGAAGATCTCTGTAAATGTTCACACATTTCGAAATATGGGGGTTGTTTTTTTTTTTTTTTTTACTTTAATATGACAGGGATGTTACTTTTTTTCTTATGGGAGGGTAGGGGGGTAGGTAGGGGAAAGTATTTAAAACTACTCACGATGTTCATCTCTTGTTCGTGTATTTCCTTGTAAACCTCGACGATCCTCATTAGGGCAAATCCTGTAACAAGAAAATTAAATAACAAATTATAATTTGTTAGTTGTAAATCGATGTAATATATTACGTATCAAAAAATTCACCAAACACACACACACACACACACACACATTGATACACACGTATTCAGAAAAAGATCAATGGTTGTTGTTGGTTGTATTATTGTTGATGTTAGTGGTAGGATGAGTTGAGTTGAGGGGTGGGGGGAGGGAATGGGGGGTGGTTACGAAGGGTGAAAGGCGGAAGAAAAGAAGTATAAGAGGAAAGGGGAAAAAGGGAGGTTTCACGTAGCACAGAGAAAACTTTCGTTTTGAATAATTCAAACCCATGGGCTTGGGTTGTACGATACTTTAATCTAGGTTGAAGTGAGATAGAAAATGTTGGATAGCAAAATAGTGAAAGAAAAAGAGAGAGAGAGAGACACACACACACACACACACACACACATATACATATATATATATAGAAAGTGATAAACATTATAGTGGTCGCAAGTACTTTTCGAACGACTTTCCTTTCCACTCACAAAGCTCTTGCGAGCTTTTCCTATCGTTCAGTGACAAAAAACAAACGGACGCGTTCGATCGTGAAGCTTTCAAGAAGAAGAAAGTAGAAAAAGTAGTCGAATCTGTGATTTTCATGAAACACGTGCGTACGAATTTGAGAAAAACTTTAAAGGGAACCTCCTACTAATCCCCCCCACCCCCACCCCTATTCCCACATTATCAAACTTTTGCTAGAAATTTTTATTTTTGTTTTGTTTGTTATCTTTTCTTTTTTGTTATTCCTCTTTTTCACGTTTCCTTCCTGTTTTGATTCTCTTCCCATTTTAGGTAGGAATCTATTTATTATTATTATTATTATTTTTATTATTATTAATTTTATGAATGAGGGGTTTTATCATAAAAACATTCAACTTCCTTCCTGTTTGATTCTCTTTCCATTTAAAGTAGGAATCTATTATTATTATTATTATTATTATTATTATTTTTCTTATTATTATTAATTTTATGAATGAGTTGTATCATAAAAATATTGAACGATATGTAACAAACATCTTGTTTAAATTAAACAATGTTAAAAATATTTTTTGACAATAGTTCCTTTCAAATGTATAATTTAATTGATATTAATATTGTTTTTTTTTTTTAAATAAATAAATTATCTTTTGTTTATTTAAATTATACACTTTTATTATGTGAAATTAATTGCTTTTTTTTTTTATATTGGAAACAAAAAATAAAATACTAATATAAAATGATTAAAGATAAAATAATAATAAATAATAATAAAAATTTGATATTAATATTTGCAATCTTATTTTTAATATTTGATTAAATATTAATTAAGTAATATTATGAATTAATATATTAATAATTAATTAACTAGTATTATTTTAAACATTTTATTAAATACCAAAGTATATTCCTATGTTCCAAATATTTTGAACGAACTCTTTGATTGTATTAGAAATATAATAATATTTGATTATTTAAAATATTATTTGGAAATTAGAATATATTTTTGTAAATACACGGTTTCTATAAAATGTCAAAAAGGGATTTACTTTGATGATTGTACTTTGTGTACGCACAAAACTCAAATAACACATAAAATGTAATAACACGTTTGAGACACGACTATGTGTGAGTTTTGAAAGACCAAGATCCATGATAATTTAACTTTTCTCTCTCTCACACTCTTCGCAAACATATCTTTTGACCCTTCGAGCTTGACAGATAAGTTACGAGGGCTTCCTTGTACTATATGGGGTTTCTCGATGGACATGGTCGATCCCTTGACACACGTGAAGCCCCATATGAATTATGTGACTGAAAGTATCAGACGAGTTTTTAATTATCTTCGACGTGTCTGAACATTCTCATTTCTATGGTATCCATATATTGTGTAATATATCATTTTGTTTTTCAAAATTTCAATATTTTTAATAATTATAAACAAAATAATTAATAAATAAAAAAAATAAATCAATCAATCAATGAAGATATTAAAATGAGATATTAAAATGAGATGTATTTTGTTTTCTTTTTTTTTTTTTTTATTTGTCAAATTAAATAATTAATATAAAATTACAATTAAGAAAAGAACTCAAACTTTGTAAATATTATCATAATTATAATAATAAAGAGTAATAAGTTTTATTTAAGAATTTTATTATAAAAAAAAACAAAAAATAACTAGGTCAATTTTTATTTAATTTTTTTTTTACTTTTAAAATTAGATAATTAGGATGAAGTTATAATTACGAAAAGAACTTGCATTTTTCGAATATAATAATAATAATAATAATAATAATAATAATTATAATAATAAAGAGTAATAAGTTTTATTTAAGAATTTTATTATAAAAAAAAAAATAACTAGGTCAATTTTTATTTAATTTTTTTTTTACTTTTAAAATTAGATAATTAGCATAAAGTTATAATTAAGAAAAGAACTTGCATCTTTCGAATATTATAATAATATTTTATTATTAGTTATAATAAAGTAATAAGTTTTACTTAAGAATTTTATTACGAAAAAAAAATAAAAAAATAAAAAAAGAATTAAATTACTTGAGATATTACAACTATTTTCTTTCTCTCTCTTTCTATCTTTTCCTGTTTCATTTTTATTTTATTTTATTTTATTTTAAATTAAAGAATTAGCATAGATAACAATGAAAGGAAAGATAACGACGAGAACGTAAAAGTTGAACTTTTTAAATGATATAATAATAATAATAATAATAATAATAATAATAATAATAAGAATAATAATAATAATAATAATAATAATAATAATAAAGTTATTTTTTACTGTCCGACCTACTTTAGCTCGTATTCATAAAAATATTCTAGGATCATTAATTAACGGGGTAAAATATGAAAAGTAACTGTATCTCTTTACGAACAAATTGTGCCAGATATACTGTATATATAAAGTCTCTCGTTAAATGGGAAGTAATTTTTTCTTTTTTTTTTTAAAATTTTATTTTATATTGATGAAAGAGAAAAGAATAAAAGTGAAAGATTAAAAGTGTAGAATAAAGTTGGATAGATAGATAGATAGATAGATAGATACATAAATAGATATATAAATAGATAGATAAACAGATAGAATTTATTTGTATTTTTAATTTTATTTTATTTTAATTTGTATTTGTATTTTTTTATATTATTTTATTTTGTATTTTTTATTTTATTTTAATTTGTATTTATATTTTTATTTTTTTAATTTAATTTTGTAGTTTTGATCTTTTATTTAATTTTATCCTTAATGTGCATTTTTAATTTAATTTAATTTAATTTAATTTAATTTAATTTTTAATTTTATTTTAATTTTATTTAATGTAATATTATTGTTTTAATTTTATTTTCTTTTATTTTTATTTTTATTTAATTTAGTTTTATTTTAATTTTAATTTTATTTTAATTTCAATTGTATATTATTTTTATATTAATTTAATTTAATTTAATTTAATATTAGTTTTTTTTTTTTTAATTTTATTCTATCTAATTTTTATTTTATTTTATTTAATAGAAATTTTATAGAATATAAAATAAAACACAAAAATAAATTTGATAAATTTCTATCTACTTTCTGTGATAGTATTTATCTAATTCTATGAGATACGAAGTAATAAATTAAATATATTTAACAATGTTAACCCTGATAAATCCTATCTAAGATAATTTTTGGTTGTCGATGTGATGTTTTTGGTATGTTGGTGGTTTGATGGTTAACTTCAATAGTACCTTTACTCATGGATTTTCCTTTTCAAGTTTCTGTTAGGAAGGGTTGGTTGGTTAGGTGAGTCGGTTGGTGGATGTCTGGTTAGATGTCTGCCAAAATTTGAACAATTCGAGAGGAAACATGGTGTGAATTTTCTCTTATCTCATCATACTGTTTCTCTGTCTGTCTCCTTCATTCTATCTTTGTCATTCCCTGTACTTTCTTGTAAGTGGTGTGAGTAAGAAGGGAAGGAAGTATATTCACCATGAAAGTATAGTTATGACAGGTGTTGAAACCACAAGAGGGTTTGGCAAAGGGGAAGGTGAGAAGGAGGAAGTAAAAGAGGATATTCGAGTAAATAATAGAGAAGGAGAATGAAACGTAGGGAAAGCAAAAATGAATATGTGTGTGTATGTGTGTAAGAGAGAGAGAGAGAGAGAGAAAGAGAGAGAGTAGTATACTTTGCACAGAAGGTATACTCAGGTTCAACAATATCGTAATCCTTAGGTATAGGTAAGCTTCAGTCGACGTATCATGTTGATACCTTTCCTTAGTATACCTGCATCTCGTAAATATGTATATGCATATATCTACTACTTATATATATATATAAATATATATATGTGTTTGTGGATATACAGGATGTTTCAGGAGAAATAGAAAAGATTTAATATTTCCTAAAGTGAAGTATTTTATGTGTGTGTGTGTGTGTGTAAGTATGCGTGTATTGTATTAGAAATTGGATTAAGATTGAAATCGTTTTCTTTTCTTTTTTTTTTTTTTTGTTAATATTACATTCAATTGGTTTATTCACAAGACGTGTATTTTTTAAAGTTAGTTATATCAATGTTAATGCAATATTTTTTTTCTATATTATTTTCTTTTTTTTTAAACAAATATATTATTTCTTATTATATCTGTCAATATATAATTTTGATTTATATATATATTTTATAATTTAGTTGTAGAAAAAAAATTAAAAATAAATAAACAATAAATAAGAAATAAACAAAAAAATTGAAAGTAGGTAGAACGAACCCTTTTCCATCAACAAAAAACAAAAATATTCAACGTAATATTAAAATGTAACAATAATAAAAATAATAAATATACCACCAACCAAAAAAATATTAGGAAAACAACAACCAAAAAAAAAAATATTAAAAGTAGGTAGATAAAACTCCTTCCCATAAAAAAAAAAAAAAACAAATTAAAAAAACAACAACAATCAAATAGTAAACGAAGAGATATATTTTCATGTACAATGGAAACACTTTCACCATAGATCCTCAAATCGACTCAATTTCGCATAATCTCAAATCCCCACCCCCAGCCTACCCCTAACGTTACCCTCAACCCTTAACCCACCATCGAAAGAAGCAATTACGTTTATGTCAGTGTACGGCAGATAAATTGTTGTGGTTAACACGAAACGTGTAGAGACGATTTTCCACAACCAAATGAAAGAGAAACAGAGAGAGAGAGAGAGAGAGAGTGAATGTGTGAGAGAGAAAGAGATAGAGATAGTTGTCAGTAGAGTGTGGATGTACACGTGTATGTTACGTCCATCCGATGTACAAGTTTATCGGTAGAAAGGGGGGAGGAGAAGGTATTGAGGAAGGGTGAGGGTGTTGTAAAGTGAGAAAGAGATAGGGGGTGTAACGCTTAGGGGGCTTTAGAACCCCTCGATGTGCGGCTTCGGTGCGGGATCGAGTTAATGCTCGATTCCAGGGGTTTAACGCGTACCGTAAACACCAATGGCGGATGATATCTATGGCTAGCCAAAGATTCGTCACAAAACAATACCATACACCACATACATACACCCCTCTCTCTCTCTCTCTCTCTCTTTCGATAATCGTTTTCACCTATTCTCTTTTTTACTATCCTAATTTTGTATCTGTAATTTTTGTATTTGTTTTCTTTTTTTTTTTAATTATTTAATTTTCTATTTTTCACTTTCTTTTGTTATTTAATTATTTTGTTTTTTTTTTTTTATATAAATGTGTAGTTTTATTTTTATTAGTTGTAAGTGACACCTGATAGGTGACAACACGGTGTTATTTCGTTGTGGTTGTAAGTCACGTAAGAGGTGACATGTTAACTTTATAATTTGAAAATAATGAAATATTCAATTATTTATTATATTATATTATATATTAAATTATTGTATTAGAACGAAACTGTGTTATGGGATCCCATGGTTGTAAAAGGATTGCCTATACTCATTTATTCAACTATCTTGAATGTAAAACAATGCTTTACTATAAATTATATAATTTATTATAATTATTATGATAATCATAATAGAAATATAAATAATATAGAAATAAATAGAAATAGAAATATAATAATCATAATAGAATGCAAACTTGTAATTTATAATTTACTATATTTTTTGTTTTGTTTTATTATTATTTGCCTTTTAACGTTACAAGAAATTATTACAAATAATTACAAATCAAAATAAATTAAATAAATTCATTAAGAATAAAATTAGATGAAAAAGGAAGAAAAAAAAATGCTATTTAAAATAAAATAAAAAAGGAAATGATCTAAATAAAATAAATAGATAAAAAGAAAAAGGGTCGAGTTTCTTCCTATCGTAATCTCAGGAGTCTGAAAGTTCCCACAGGAGAAAAAAGAAGGAAGAAAAAAAAGAAGAAAAAAAAAACTAGGAGGACTAGGAGGATGAGTGAACGGATGTCCTGTTTCAGGATGAACGTCGATGGCATTGCAACGTTACGCTGACTGTCCCCAAGCATTCAACGGGACTGTCGTCCTTTTTATAGCTTTCAACTATCTCTCTCTTTCTCTTTCTCTTTTTCTTTTTCTTTCATTCTCTTCATTCCGTCGTGCTTTCAGCACATTTTAAAGTTTCCTTGAGCAATTTTTCGGTCAGCCAAGTCACGTACGTCATCGTGGCTGGCCAACAGTACCGTTTCGTCTTTTATGACTCACCTTGGGACCACATTCTGACTTATAAGAAGAATTTATTATCGGTTTAACGGTACAGGACACGTTCTTCTATTTATAATATTACTATACATATATAATATATAATTTTATTGAAGTAAAAACTTCATTAGAATGGGAGTATTACTATACTTAGTATACTAGTATTATACTAAGTAATATTTATCTGGTTTGTTTCTTTTTTTCTGAGTGTAGACAATTACTTTTTCTTTCAAAATAATTGAATAAATTTATTCTTATCATCTCTCTTTTATTTACTCGTTATTTGCTTGCACTAATAATGCATGCAGCGTAACGAGCTAACGCTATGAGAAGCCCAGATTGACGTCAGGTGCGACGTTAGGATGTTGTCCACAGCTTCGATTTCATGACTAGTATACTAAGTACTAGTCATACTAGTATACTAAGTACTAAGTATAGTATACTAGTCATACCAGTATACTAAGTACAAACTCTAGTACACTAATATACTAAGTAGTACTAGTACTACTAAGTATACTAAGTACTAGTGAACGAGACTCGTTTACGAGTATGTGTTCTCCATGTGTGTTCTCTCGCATAATAAACGTTTCGTGTTTAAATGTTAAAATTTAAATGAATGTTTAATTTTTTTCTTTTTTTTTTTTAATTAATGCAAAATAACTAAAATTTATCGGAAAGTTAAACAATAAATATTCCATATCATCGTTTTATTTTCATATCATACATTTGATGGAAAATGTTTCTATCCATTCGTGAAATTAGGTCAACGTACATACGTAGGTTAAACATATAAAGTTGTTTTCATATTCACCTTCAATGTTAATATTAAATAAACATTTATCGTGTTTTATATGTTTATTATACATTATCGTCTTAACACGTGTAAACGATTTGATTACAAACACACACTCGCGACGAGTATATTTTTACGATGCCAAGAATGAAAAACAATTTTGACGAGAATGTGTAACCATTTGATGTTTTTTCTTTTCCTTTTTCCAACATTCGTAGGTAAAATGCTTTCCTTTCTATTATCTACTATCTACAATCCTATTGCCTTTTTTTTTCTTTCTTTCTTTTGTGTTTGTGTTAGCGTTCGAGATGAGAGATGAATAAACAAGCCATGCGTTAGTTTAGCGTCTCTCGCGGAATATTTTTTTTAATAATCGTGCGGAATATTACGTGAATTGTTTTTAGAATTAAAGAAATAAAAAAAAAAAGATAAGAAAAATATTTAAAAAAAAAAAAGCAAATTTATGAAATTAAACTTAAATAAATATTTTTTTTTTCATTGAATTTTTATTTAAACGTTAACAAAACAAGATGTTCCTATTTATTTATTTTTTGTTTTTTGTTTTTTGTTTTCTCTACGTTGAAACAAATAATTTGAAATGCATATTGATTAAAAAGTTTCTACGTTAAAGCCCTGTGAGTTGGCCAGGGTTTTAGAAAACCACCACTACTACCACCTCTACCACCCCCTCTTGCGTTGGTTGGCTCTCAGTAGCGTTAAAGTTTCACCTAGGGTAGTTTTTTCAACCCCTTTTCCTCCCTACCTCCGACAAGTTGTTTCATCGTGGATCGTTTAACGATCGAGGAACAGTTAAACGATCCACGAGAATCGAGCGTGTGATGTTTTTAAATCCTATGTCCTTTGTTCTTTAACTTGCTAATGTATTATTCCACTAACGAATTTAATGGAAGAAAAAATAGAATAAAATAAAATAAAAAAAACGAAAAATTAAATAAACCTAGGGGAGGAGTATTATTTGCAAAGAGGGTATATATAGTGTGTGTTATGATTTTCAAATGTGTTAGTAATTAAGTCAACAAATATACTAATGAGGAAACAAATACAACATATGATAAAACAAACAAATAGACAAAAAAAAAATACATTTTTCAATTTATACGATTAATAATTTTTGAGAAGATATTGTATATAAAGATAATAAAAATTGTGTGATCACAAACATTAATAATAATATAACAAAATAATAATGATTAATTATTAATTAAATTACTTTTACATACAAACCATACTACCCTCATATATATTTTATTATTATTATTATTATTATTAATTGGCATTAGGAACGCGAAAGTTCATTGCCACACTATATCTATATTTATAATAATTTATAAATAAATTATAAATATATTATAAACGAACGTAAAAAAATAAAAAGGAAAATAATTCTAAAAAAATTACTAGCATACTAGTAATACTAGTTTTATATTCTATTTTTTTTTTATATACTATTAATATATTACTTTATTTTATTTTTATATGTATTTATATATTTTATAATAATCTCAATTAAATAATAAATATATTATAAACGAACGTAAAAAAAAAAATAAAAAAAATAAAAGGAAAATAATTCTAAAAAAAAATACTAGCATACTAGTAATACTAGTTTTATATTTTATTTTTTTTATATATTATTAATATATTATTTTATTTTATTTTATTTATATATATATATATATATATATATATATATATATATATATATATATATATATATATATATATATATTTTATAATAATCTTAATTTAATACCCCTTCCCCCTCCCTCACATACACACACACACACATAGATATATTATAATAATCCACCTTACAAATCCAGTATTTAAAGATGTTCTTTTAAGAATGTTCGTAATGAAACAATTCAAACAACCCCTTTACTTTTCAATCCCTTACCCCCCTCCCCCTTCTTAATTTCTCAGCCTATCATAGTTGTATCCTAGTTGTATTTCTCCGTCGAATGGCGAAATCGAAAACAAACTCTGTTTACACAGGGTGTTTCAATATTGGGCCCCGGTAGGTTCCAATCTAAAATTCCGTTCTCTACCGGGTTGATACGAAATTGTCCATTCCGTTTGACTTGTCCTCATAGGTGGGGGGGGGGTAGTAGTTGCTATCACCCAATACCACCTAACCCTTTTTGTCAATGTATCATCATCCTTCTCCATTTATTTCTTATTAGACATATATCATGAAACAGGGAGTTTCTTTCTTCACTACTTCCAACTTTGGGTTTTTTTTTTTTAACCTCAAATCGACTAGAAAATATTTTTCTCATTTCTCTTGTTTCATCCCTCATCCTTTATTTCACCCCTTCAGGATGGTTTCTTTTTCTAGTTGATAGAATTTAAGTATAATTAATTAATCATAGAATTTGTCAATTTCATTTGAAGTTAAAACTTATTGCGGGTTTGCGAAGGAAATTGGTTGGAATTGGTTTAGGATTATTTTTGTTTGTTAATAATTATTTGTAATTTGTTACAAATTACATTTTAAAATGTAATTGTAATTGATTTCAAATTGTGATTTGTTATTATATTAAGTTTTTTTTTTTATTAAAATTGTAATTTTATTATAATACAATTGTAATTTATTAAAAATTGTATCTTATTATAATAATATTTTATTTATTACAATTGTAATTTATTACAAAAATTACATTTTAAAATACAATTATAGTTTATTACATATTGTAATTTATTACAAATTACAAATTACAAATTACAAATTACAATTAATACCAACAATAATTTGTAATCTATTACAAATAATTTAATTTTGTAATTATTCATTTAATATTATTTAATTTTTGATTATTTATTAAATTTGATTAAATATTTAATTATTTATTAATATATATAATCTAATCCTAGTTAAATATATCTATATATATTAAAATATCTATTTATAATCTATATAGATATCTAATAATTAAAAAATAAATAATACATATTATTATAATTATATTAATTAATAATAATATCTAATCTATCCAATAAATTAGGATTTAACATTGTTCTTAATTAACTTGTTACTACATTTAAAGATAAAATTTATTGTTGGTGACATTTAAACATAACAAGTTTAAATATAGAAGAAAATATTGAGAATTGTCACGACTAACTACGATAAATTAATGTTTTTTTTTTTTCCATATTTTATTATACTTTTATTCTATTTTACAATAAAGTATATATAAAAACTGTTTTGTGTGTTCTTTTATCTTCAAATATATAAATAATTTGATTTTTCTATAAGTGAGATATATAAAAGATATAAAAGATACAAATTGTGTATTTTTGTTTTATGATATTTTTGTTTCTCTCACTACCACCCTCCCCCCCATCTCATTTCTCCCATCATCACCATCACCACTACCATCATCGGCATTTTGACTATTTAAACGTCGACAAATCGACGTTAAATTCAATGTGTGTTGTATGCCAGTATTTTTTATCGAATTATTTTCTTTTTTTTTTTTTTTTAACGTTCGTTCGTTCTCGTTCGAGAGGATGGGATAAAATAGCACATGAAAAAAAAAACAAAAATGAAAAAAAGAAAAAAAGAAAAAAAATAAAAAAAAGAAAGAATGAGAGAGAGGAAGGGTGGAAAAAATGTGAAATTTTATATTCCGTCGATATTAATACATGTAAAGTGAAATGAATCCCGAAGCTCGTAACTACTACTCGTCCTTTTTTTCCTTTTTTTTTTTTTTCCTTTTTTTTTTTTTTTTACAGAACGTACTCATTTTCAACGAGAGAGAAAAACCAATTCACCGAGGATAAAAATATTTCTAAATACATATATGTCATGTGTGAGTGTGTGTAACCGAGTTTGAAGGAATAAAAAAGGAATGAAAAAAAAAAAAAGAAAAAATGAATAAAAAAAAGAAAAAAGAAAAACATAGAAACCTACTTGGTATCTTTAATTCGTAGAGAAAAATGAATTGCGGTTTGATTAAACTGATCCCAGAATGTTGAATTAAAAAAAAAAAAATTAAATAAAGAAGACAAAGAATAAAAAAAAAAAAAAAAAGAGAAAAAAAACTGTAGCAATATAGAAATATGTGTTTTTGTCAAAAAGAAATCTAAATTAACGAGAATTTTGTGGTATACATTTTTTTTAATCTCTTTTGACACATATTACACAGATATATATATATATATATGTACACACTCACACGTAACGAATAAACAAAAATAAAAAATAAAAACAACGAGTTCAGTTATGGGAGTATGTACGAACAAAAATAAATTCAGTTGTCCCATGCAATATTTGTTGTTTTTTTTTTTTTATCTCGAAAGTAAATTTTTATTTATTTTTTATTTTTTTTTTTTATGTGTTATTGTTTATTTCTTTTTTTTTTGTCACGTGTCGATAAATACGTGTACACATTTTACATACATACTTACACACATTTTACATACATACTTGCACACTTTTTACATACATACTTGCACACATTTTACATACATACGTGCACACATTTTACATACATACTTGCACACACTTTACATACATACGTGCACACATTTTACATACATACGTGCACACACTTTACATACATACTTGCACACATTTTACATACATACTTGCACACATTTTACATACATACGTGCACACACTTTACATACATACTTGCACACATTTTACATACATACATTCACACATTTTACATACATACATTCACACATTTTACATAAATACATACGTGCATATATTATTTTATTTTTTTTTTGTTTTTGTTTTTAAGAATCAAAAAAGAAGATTTAAATTTAATTTGTTTTATTGTTAAGTAATAATAATTAATTTTTAATCGTAATGATGAATGTATACAGGTATATGTAGTAATAAGAGTTTATGTTTTAACATGAGAAATATACATGTGTATTATTAGTAAGATAAGAGGACAAATCTAAGAAGTTGGCACACGACTTATTGTTAGAGACGTGCTTAAGAGGATTACTAATTAATCTCGAAAGCAACTGTCTCTTGGTTCACGTTCCTTCACGTCGAAATTAATTATAGTTCTCCTAAACATTAACTTAATCTCTTGTGTCCCATCTTCATCTCTTCCTCGAACTAATAGTTTTGTCATAGTATTCGTGAGTATCGAAAGATTTCTAATCGTATTGTAAATATCGATTTCTTTTTTTTTATTACAATATTAATTAGAAAATAAAAAGAATACAATAAATTAGAACGATCATATTTGACATTAATAAAAATATAATATTATTAATATATATAATTATTTTTTTTTATAAAATTTAGAATACACATACACACACACACACACACACATTTACGTATGTACACACATTTTTATACGTTTTTTTTATATTTATCTCTTATTTTGATACCGTGGGAGAATGCAACAACCATTGATACAAACCAGGTGGTTAGTTTCGAATTAATTGTTGTCATCAAACTGTTATTGTTAATTATCTCAATGAATAATATATATATATATATATAATTATTATTAAAACGTAGGATCATGAAATTGAACTAAAAATCGTATATAAAAATTGGGGTAGTTATTCTCAAACATTTCAATCTTAATTTATCCATTGAAATATTTTTATCAGTTTTTGAATAATCCCAATCAAAATTATAAATTAATTCTAATACCTTTTTTTTGAAAAATCTTATTTAAAAAAAAAATAATAATAATAATAATAATAATATAAAAAGATAAGTAAGTTTAAAAAATTAATTATTTAATTACATTAAAATTAAATCCTATTAATTATATTCAAAAAAATTATATTAAAATTAATTATTAATTCAATCTCCAATAAAAAAAAAAAAAACAATTCAATACACAATTATTAATAATCCCTAAGAAAGTAAACAATTCTATTCAAAAAGAAAAGAAAGAAAAAAAAGAAGAAAACAATTTGAAATAATTTAAAAAAAAAAAAAAAAAAAAAACTTAAGTGTGTCTATGTATATGTTGTATGAATAAATAAAAAAAAATATGGAAGAAAAACTTGTTTCACTTTAGTATTAAAATGTGAAAAGAACACAAATTTTCTACTCAACTCAATACTTAGTAAACTATTCAAATACTTTCTACAAAAAGAAAAAAAAAAAAAAGAAAAAAGCAAAAAAAGAAGCTTACTCTTCAAAAGTTAATTTTATGTTAGTCGACATCCACTCGCATTTTCTGCACAATTTTTCAAGTACCCTACGTTTACATAAATCTATATACATATACCTATATACATATACGCGTGTATATGTTTACGTATTTGTGTATACGTGGGGTAGAAAACATCGTTAAAAAGTCAAATTATTAGTCGTCGTAAACTTTTGATTCCGTTTATATGGGGGGGTATACCGTTCAGATAATATACTTTTTTTTTTGTTCATTTAGGGTTTACTTTTTTCCCTCCTCTCAACCAAACCCCCATCCCCCACCCTTTCTAAGTAGTTCCGTTTACATTTTAAATAAAACGTCTTCGATTATCGCCCTCCTCCTCCTCCTCCTCCTCCTTCTCCTTCTCCTCTTCTCTGCCCAACGTTCAGTGTTGATTTAAACGAAGAACCAAAGTGCAGTTTATTCATTAATTAAACTTTTCTCGACAGCCATTTAGTATTTACATGCTACTCAAACTTCGAATCACCCCTTTTTCCATTAGTTTCATTCGGATGTTCTTTCTCTTACTTATATTTCTCCTTTTCATTACTACCCCTTCCCTCCCCTCCCCTCCTCTCCCCCCACACCCTTCTTCTACCACTACTTCTGCTTTTACTTCTTCGTTAGACTGTTGTATATTTTTATTTTCTAATTTATTTCATAACAAATTGCAAATTACTGGTGTACACATTAGTTCGATCATATTTATTCGTAATACACAATGAAATAAAAATTTTGTTTAAAAAAAATATCACGTGTGTTAGAAGTGAAACCTTCTTAAAACCTTCCCTTCGAGAGAATGAGACGACTACAAAATATCTGGTGTAGGATAAATTGTATTCTCTTCTTATTTAGTATCGTGGCCGTTTCATCGTCTCCCACCGCTCCGTTACATAGCCGCCTAGCGTTCCGTTACATAGCCGCCTACTGCTCTGTTACATTTTTTCAAATCACACCCATTCAAATCAAATTTTCTTATAATTCGTTCAATTTCATAATTGTCACGCTTCAATCAAGTTCACGTTAACACAAGTTAAACATGCCAATATATACATATACATATATACATATACATGGGAATAATTAGTAAGGACAGTTTGATCTAGTAATTGATTCCTACCCCTAACCCAAGGGTTGTATGTTCCAACTTGGTTCATCCCCGAGTTCAGTAAAGGAAGATGAGGGAGTAGCACCAACCAAGCAAGCCTAGGTATCCCTATTTCCTGAAAAGGCTTTTCTATGAGTAATAAAAAGAGAAAGGGAGATAGTAGAGGGTTGGGGTAGGGTGTAGGATAGTAAAGAGGGTTAGAAAAGGGAAAGAGAAGTATGATAGGACGCGCCGGACGCGCAAAAGTTGAGTTTCCAAGGAAAGGAAAATAGGAGAGATGAGGGGATAGTTTTCCGCATCTGTGCCCACGACGCGATCTCGGCAGAAGTGCCGAGGGGTTGGAGGAGGAGGAGGAGGAGGAGGACGAAGAGGGTATCTACCCCTCGGTGCTAACCGAGTGAGATTCAAACCCCACCAATTCCAACCCGTTAGATTCACTCATCCCCACTGTTCCCCGTTTGCCAAGCTCTTCCTACATTCAACCTAACTCGACTGAACCTAACCACCCCCAACCTACTCCACCCCCTTTTAGTGTTTGTGTGTCTCTCTCATTTTCGTCCCTCGTTCAGTCATTCACTCATTCTCTCTTTTCAAAGCACCTACTCCACCCTTCTTCCCTCTTTCTATTCCTGAACGAACAGAAATACTCGTACTGAGGTAGGGCTAGGGGGTTAAGGGGGTAAGGGGTTGAGGGTAGAAGGAAGAACTGGTTGAAACAACAATCGTGCGAGTTATCGCCGGCGGGTAGCCGGTCTACTTCCCGCATCACCGAACAAGAAGGGTAAGACAAACAGTTTTCAGCCAGCTCGACCGTCTCGAACTAATTAACGTGGGATTTTAACATCCAGCTAGAGGAATAGAGAGTAAGGGAGAGAGAGAGAGGAATGGGAGAGGAGAGGGACTCGATTCATCGGATAAAAGCCGATCCCGTGCTAACCGACAGATTAGAAACACGTGATGCTAGATTATTCTCTTACCTTTCTTTTTATTTTTGTTTGTTTGTTTATTTGTTTGTTTGCCTATGATTTTTTTTTTTTTTTAGTTTGTTATAGTAAAGGATTAGATATATGATTGTTGTCTCTTTAGTGTTAGTGAAATAATTGGGTTATTGTTATATTATTAATGATATAATATTTGGTTGTTTGTTCAGGTGATATAAATTTGTTAATATTTGGTTAATATTTGTATATAATAAATAATTAAATAATATTATATTAGATTGAAATTAAAAATGCACGAATATACATAAATTTCAGAAAAAGAAATTGAACAAAATGAAATCAAATGAGATTCGTTTAAGTTAGTAATTGAAAAACTGTAAGTAAAAAAGCCATGAAAAATGCTGATGATGGAAGAAATGCTATTATATTACGAAGTAGAATAAAAGAAGGTTTTTAAATTTAGCAATCTTATAATGAAAAGAAGATTCTTCCTACAGTGATTAAAATAATAACAATAATTAGTAGAACGATTAAGATATCATAATAATGATGCGATGATAGTAACACAGATTGTAAACTAGGAAACGTAACAGCTGGATATTTTGCAACTAACTAAAACAAAAACAAAAATAAAAAAGAACAAAAAACAGAATAGAAGTAACATGAATTCTAAATGACACGAAAATTGGCATAAACTCGTTGTCAGTTGATTCACTTTCACAAAAAAAAAAAAAAAAAAAGAAAAAACAACAACCAACATCTAAATGAGACAAGTTGTCCGTTCATTTTCAATCCGAAATAGTTACTCGTCTGATTATAAGTAAGTGAGTGAGTGAGTGAATGAGTATGAGTGAGTTTATTCGAGCAAGTAAAAAAAAGGGACGAGAGGAAACATTTCATTACGTAAAATTGCATCCTCCATCGTGTTTCGTCGGCGACTACTGACTGACTTGACTGCCACATTGAAGAAACGAACTAAGAAAAAGAAAGAAAACTATTCTTGAAAGACATGAGAAAAACAAAGATAAAGAAAGACAGACAGACAGACAGACAGACAGATATAAAGAAAAACTAAAGACTATAGTGTACTATAGTGTAACAAAAAAAAAAAGGAAAAAAAAAACTTGGAAGACTTGTAAAGGGAACACGCCAAGCCGTAGAAATTGCACCGCATCGTATTGCATCGTAGTTGGGGAGGGGGTGGAAAGGGTGGAAGGTGTGGGAATGCAAGCGAAGCTAAAGCCTTTCTCGAATGAGAGAAATGTAGATAAAGATAAAGAAAGATAAGATAGAGAAAAGGAAAGAGGATAGACAATAAAATGGTGGTAGTGGTGGGTGTGGGAGGGTGTTGGGGGTGTAGAATAGGCAACACTAGGGAGCTCGCTTATCCTTGTCTTCTTCTTCTTATTCTTATTCTTCTCTTTTTCTCATCGTATTGGTACATTTGAAATGGAAATGTACTCTAAGATTCCAAGTACAAGTACTAAGGCACCTAGAAAAGACTCCTTTACCCTTTACCTCTCATTCCATCCCTCGTCCTTCTTCTTCTTTTTTTCATTCAACACCATCAACTCTTAACATTCTTACCACTACTATAGTTTTCTTCACACTTATTGTTGGTTCTTATTACATTATTTTATATTAATATTAACAAACACGTATATATACGTCGATAGACCACTCTGGTAATTTTTATCAAACGTATATATGCGTTCATAGTATTCAAAGAGTTAAAATCAGCAATGACTTAGTTGTCAACCCAACATTTCTCTTATGTTTTCTTTTCCTTTGATTTTTATGATCAATTTTTTTTTTTTATGGGGGGTCAAGTTTTTATTTCTCTTCCCCATAGTTTGTTTTTCTTCTAATCTTGTTTTTATTTGGATTGAATTTCTCGGTTGTTTTCTATTATTTTTCTAGGATTTATTATTCGAATGTTTTCATAGTGTTCCTTTCGTTTTCTTCCTTTTTATTCTTTTTTTTTTTTTTTTTTTTTTATTGAACATTTTGCATGTAACAAAAGAAACCATAAAATCAACCACAAGTATCTTGAATTTATTATTCCAATGTTTTCAATGGTGTATTCGTTTCTTTCTCCTTTTTTTATCTAACATTTTGTAACAAAAGCAACCATAAAATCAATCCACAACCCACCCCCAAGTATTTTGAGAATATCAGACGTACAACTATTTGGCAAACTGTCAAAAGAAAAAAGGGAAGGAAATAGAAAAAGGGTGGGTGAATAATTCTATCTTTGTTCAATCCTTTTCTCATATATATATATAAACATAAAAGCGTTTCCTTTTGAAATCAACATACCCCTCATATACCCCTCACCCCCAACTAACATGCATACAGAGAAAAAAATGCTGGTTGAACGACAGGGAAATACATTTGTGATAAAAAGGATAAGAAATATAAAAAAAAAAAAAAAAAATGAAAAAAAATAAAAGAAAAAGGGAAGACTAGAAAATGTATCGAATTTTTGTATCTGTAAAATTCCATTGCTTTAAAATACACTGCGTATCTATCGATTGTGTGTCCCTTTCTTTACTTCAATTCCTTTTTTTCTTTGTCTTTTTATTCCCTTTTTCTTTGCTACGAGCTATCCTTTTTCTTTTTATTTATTTATTTTTTTTTTAAGTATCCACAACGTCTCTCGTTTCCGTTTCCCTTCTCTTTCTTTATTTCTCATCGTTCAAATACTTGGTTAAGTGTAAATTGGCAATGAGAAAGAATTGAAACGCCTCCACTCTAGAAAACCTTTTTTTCTTTCTTCTTTTTTTATCCTCGTTTCTCGGGATTCATCTCCTTAGTCAAATATTTATTCAAGGTTTTTCAAAGATGAACGAAGGAATGAAGAAAGGAAGGAAGGAAGGAAGAAAGGGATGATAGGAACGAATGATCGGTGTGTCCCCTTTGCTTTGATACTTTTATATACATTACTTTTTGTAATGTAATATTAATTTCATACAAGTATAATAATCTTAACGTTCATTGGTGTTTGTTAAACGATAATGGTCATCATCGATCTATCCTTGTTTTTCTTTTTTTTATTATTATTAATTTAAATTTTGCATATTTTATCTCTTTTAATCTTGTTGACGTTCACGTATATCTTTTTTTTTTATTACTGTAGAAATAAATTATATTTAATTAAACGCGTTTATTTTTGTATTTTTTATCGTTGAAGCATGTAAAAGGAACTTTATCGATTTTAGTATCCATTTTTTTTTTTTTAATATTTTTTTCTTGAAGGGTTGCATACTTACAAATGCATTACTTTTATATTTAATATTTTTATTATTATTATTTATAAGGTTATTCTCTTGCATTTTTATGAACTATTGTACAGTTTAAGGTACTTTAAATTTACATTTTATATAATAACAATAATAACATATATAATTTATATAAAATAACATGCCTCCATCTATTGGATACTTACTCAATTCAGTCAACGAATTACCTTATACCACTATCTGTTAGAATCTTATCGAATTAACAAAGATAATCATGACTCTTTATTAATAAACAAATAATGCGATTATAAATTGAAATATTAACTATCCTATCTTTCAAGTTGAATGAAACTGTACACAATGTGCAAAATTTGATTAAAATCAATTCAGTAGTTTAGGAGTCCATTGCGGACAAACAACGTGACACGTAATTTATATATATTAAGATATCCTATCTTTCAAGTTGAATGAAACTGTACACAATGTGCCAAAATTTATTAAAATCAATTCAGTAGTTTAGGAGTCCATTGCGGACAAACAACGTGACACGTAATTTATATATATGAAGATAATTTATGCAATTGTTTCATACTTTCAATTACACTAATTTTATATTTCATATATTAATAATATCATGCAACCGATAGTTTCATCATATCAAGTCAAGTGTTATATCCCACGTGATTAAAAAATAAATTTTAATAGAATGGTGGTGGTGGTGGTGGTGGTGGTGGGGGTTACAATAAGTAAAAAAATACAAAAAAATACAAAAAATAAAAAAAATAATAGCATTCTCTTATTCGTAAAGGCCAACGAGATTTGCGAACACCACGTTCGCAGACGCGTAAAAGGGCGACGACGACTAGAAGATGATTATGGATGCAATACTGCAACTGCACTTTATCTGATTGAACTCTCCTGGAGAGTAGTAGTGGTTTTCCCTTTTCAATTTTATCTTTTTCTTTTATTCCTATTTTTTTTCTTCTTCTTCTTCTTCTTTTTCTTCTTTTTTTTTTTTTTTTTATTTTCTACTTTCTCTTCGATCTATCCTCGAAACTACCCACCCACCCATCAACCCAGTCTCCCTCCCCCTACCTCAACCCCTTCGCCCCTTTTTTTATTTCTCTTCATCGTTTTCACGTTTCGATATAGATACGTGTGTGATTCTATCTCAAGTGTTCAAATAATTCTCTCATTCGTATTTTTACTTTGTACAATATTAATTAAAATGATTTTAAATGAGACTTTTCTTATTTCTCTTATTTCATTTTAGAATAAAAAATATGAATATTATTATTACGAATAATGAAAAGAGGGTAATGAATAAGAATAAGAAGAAGAAGAAGAAGAAATTGTAGTAATAGTAGTAATAGTAGTAGTAGTAGTAGTAGGATGAAATGGTAATTATCGATTTGAATGAAAACTCGAGTTGCATCGTTAGACCAGGGGTGAGTGGGAGGGTTGTAGAAAGGGGAGGGAGGAAATAAATATCTCGAAGGAGCTTTTCGAGTGAATTAAACCTCTCTCTCTCTCTATCTCTCTCTCTATCTCTCTCTCAGTGTCTCTGTCTCTTTTTATGTATATTGCTAGACGATCATTTCATCTCACTTTCTTAACATTCTTGCATTTGATTTTCACGTAAAATTGAAATTCTCATAGTCGAAGAGCCTTGAAGGAAACGTAACGCAAATAAGCAACCGTTTAATAACACTCACTCTCAACTGAAATGTATATATATATATATAAGATAGAAAACGTAGTTAGGAATAGTAAACATATTTCTTGAAGATCCTAGTAATAGTAAACGTCTCTCTTGTAATCCGTACGTTTGATGATTCTTATTCGTATCTAATTAGAATAATAATAATAATAATTATTATTATTATTATTATTATTATTATTATTAGAAGGTATTTATATAACGAGAGTGTTATAATCTTGAACACCTTTACAAATTTTCTATTGAAACATTTTTATATAGTAAGTTATGATATCAAAATGTTACAATACTAATTTGAATTGATTGATAGAAAATTTAAAGGGCTATTTAATATATTGTAAATATAAATATAAAATTAATATATTCTAAATTAAATATAAAATTAATTATAAATTAATTATAAATTAATATATATATATATTGTATAGAAATTATTAAAATGAATATTCTTCAAATAATATATTAAAACATTACCAATATAAAAAAAAACAAATCGATTATCAATCGATATTTGAATTCAAAAGTGCACGATACATATTTAAAACGTTAAAAGAAAGTTTAAAAGCAGATGTTATAGAATAAAAAAATTAAAAAAATAAAAAAAACAAGAAGATACTAGAAAGTTTGAGTGAAACACGACATGGCCCTTGGTACGTACGAAACGTCTCGTAGCATTTTCAAGTAAGATTACTAATGGTCTTTGAGAGTAAGGTACATCGATCATCTCATTTCTCTCTCTCATTTCATCTCATTTTGTCGGGTGGTGGGACGATAACTTCGAGACAAATTGGCTGCTTTATCAGGATTTACTGAACAACCCAACCAAACCTTACCCCTGTCCTCTACCCCCCCCCCCCCCACCACCACTTTTAGTAGTAAAGGAAGCTTTTGCTGCGATCTTTGGTCGAGTGTAAGACGATCGAAATCGTTGAAAAATGTTCTACAAACTTCAGATTAACTTTCTATATATATATATATATATACTTCATATCTACTTCAAATCCTTTAATCAGATCTTTCAACGATGAGAGAAGGGGAGAGAGAGAGAGAGAGGAATAGGGTAGGGGGGAAGATTAAACGATTTGAAGGAAATGCGAGAAATACGAAGAACCTTCTTCTTTTTATTTCTTTTCTTTCTTTCTTTTTTTTTCTTTCTTTTCTTTCTTTTATCCTTTCCTTTTCAAACTTCATAGTAAACATAGTGTTTATTCTATCTCTTTCTCTTCTTTTTATCTTTTTATTTTTTTTTTTAACTTCGTTTCCTCATCCTTCTTCCCCTTAGATGGAAAGGAAGAGGTTTTGAGGGTGGGGTGGGGGGGTGGGGGGTGAGGGTGAGTGAGTTTGGAAGAAAATCTGCCATTTATTTCTAGATTGCTTCTTCGTTTATAACACCGACCAATAGTAGTACTTCTTTCTTCTTCGTCTTCCTCCTTTTTTATCGGATCTCGGAATCACGATCAAAAAGAGCAGAAAAATATGAGAGAAAGGAAAAAAGAGAAAAAAATAAAAATAAAAATAAAAGCTCAGTTTTCTTTTCCCTTTATATATTTCTGTCTGTTTTTTTTTTTTTTTCTATTCTTTTATTCTTTATTATTATTATTGTTATTATTATTATTATTATCATCTCACTTTTTTCTATTTCTTTCTCTTTCTGATATAAGCATGTGCGATCATGCAAATCGAAATGAAGGTAGGAGTGGGATTGAGGAGGTGAGGTGGGTGGCAAAAAGGTTTTAGAATTCTGTACGTGAATGAAATGGTTTCCACGCTTGGTATGATATGACTCTAACGTTGGGTTACAAAGAGGAGAGAATGAGAATGAGAATAAGAGAAAGAGAGAGAGAGAGAGAGAGACGAAAATGGCTAGCTAAGGTGGATTCGCAAGATAGACCTGTCAGGAAGAAGGATGAAACTCGCACGTGCCACCACCCCCATCCCCACATTGCTAAAGGTATGAACACCTCTAACGTATCCTACATCCAACAGGAGTATATATGGTTGAACTTCATGCAAGAGATATCCTACAACGAATCCTTCAACCTTTCTCACCCTTCTCTATCTCTCTCTCTCTCTCTCTTTTACTTTCTGTGAGAGTTTGTGGTTGTAATATCGTTTATACTTGAAAAACACGCTGGACACGTTTCTTCATGCAACGTGTACGCTTTATGCATATATATATATATATAGTTGAGAGTTGGTGGTTTACCCAAAAGTATGAAAAAGAAAAAAGATATGAAAGATGTGAGGTGAGAAAAGATGGTAAATGTGAGACTTGGATGAGAGAGTAGGTGAGGTTTAGGATTGGGGGATGTATGTGGGGGTGGTAGGGATGATAAGGTGGGTGAGGTGAGAAGAAGAATGTCTGGAGAAGGTTAGGAGTGATATGGTGGGTTGGTGAGGAGACCAGGAGAAAGTTTGGTGATGGTAGGGGTATGTTGAGAGTGATATGGTAGAATGGTGGGGGAAGTTAGTATATAAACGTGTAAACCTGTTCAAAATCATACTCACGGCCGAAAAGTGCAGGTGAATTATTCCCCCTTAGAGCTTTTCTTTTCTCGGACTAACCTCTTTGGACCAACCTTTTTCTTTTTTCACCAAACCTTCTCATACCCCTTCCCTCCCTTTTATTCTGGGCACGCGGAAAGAGATATAAACGGGGAAATAAAATAAAGCGTAAGCGAGCTTTTTACTCTCCCTTCTTCAACCCCCTTCATAGTATCCACCACCATAAACTCCCACCCCATACCTCACCACCCCATACCATGCCTCAACCTCTAGCAACGTTCCTTTGGAGACGTGCGATTCTACTTTAGATTAAATTCCGAACCAACCAGCCAGCCAGTCAGCTTGCACACCCTTCTTTTCTTCCCCTTTTTCTTCTTATTTTATTTTATTTTTTTTTGTTTTATTATTATTGTTTTTTCTTTTTTTTTTTTTTTGTATTTCGTTTCTTCATCTTCAGTTGTACGCTTTAGGTTTTTTTTTCTTTTTTTTTTTTTTTCTTTTTTTACCTATAAACGTCACTTCAATCTACCAATTTGAAAATAAAGTAAATGGTTTTTATTTTTTATTGTACTTTATCACCCCATGGGACACCAGCATGAGCCCAATTTTGTTCTATGAAATTTTATTTATTTAATTTTTTTTTTTTTTTTTTTTTATAATTATGGATGTTCATCGTTCGTGAATTGAATTGAATTTTGTTTCAATGTGGAGAATCAAATATCGATTCTAAGAAATTATTGTGTGTGTGTAGGGGGGATGTGTATGTGTATCTAATGAAAATGATCAATTATGGTTATCCCGTTATCACATATGTAGGTTTAATAATAACTAATAGATCATTATCAATGTTAGATCCGTAAATTTAGGTTTAATTCAATTCTCAGCAATGTCTCTCTCATTCTCTCAATTCTCTAAGGTTTTTAACGATTGTAAATTACAATTTGATGTAATTGACGAATTATTATTATTATTATTATTATTATTAATATACTATTTTAGGATGAATTTATGGTTATAGTTAACTTATGATTCTATCATGTGATATCATAATGATCGAGTTTATCGATGAAATTGTCGGACTATGTTTCACTTAACGATTATTGCAATTTTTGATTATATAGAAATAATATTAATTATTATTATTATTATTATTATTATTATTATTATTAATAATATTTAATTGGAATATTTTGTTAAAATTAATTGGTAATAGATTTTTATTTAATTATCTAAACATTTCAGTATAGTAATCCAAATTACAAATTTAAATATTTTTATAATTATTCAAGTCAACATCCACATTACAATGTTTTAATTATTTTTTTTTTTTTTTCAAATTATTATTAACCCCCCTTCTTAATTTATATAAATTGACAACGTTTATTAATGAAATTATTTAGCAATGCTTTCGAAAGATTTATTACTATTTAAATTTAAATGTATATTATAATAATAATAATAATAATAATAATAATAATAACAACAATATTAATAATAATAATTATTCCAATCGAATGCTTGCTTCATCAACGTTAAAATGTTCAATCTATCTCTATATATAGATTTATTTATTTATCAATCTAATTTAAGATAGATTTTTCAGATGATTGACATTTACAATAGGGGGAGGGGAGGGGTAGGGTGAGGGGGGGGGGGTGAGGTGAGTAGAGACACAACAGGAAACTTATTATGAATTTAATCATCGACTATACCTACCTATTATTATTAATTTCGTAATGGAAACTGTTCACGAAAATTCGCGATATTAAACGCGTAATTTTCAGTATACTGATACAAAGAGACAAAGAGAGAAAAAGAGAAAGAGAGAAAAAGAGAAAGATAGAAACACTTTAGAGAACGAATACGAACACGAACATAAACATAAACATAAACACGAACACGAATACGAATACGAACACGAACATAAACACCAACACAAATACGAATATATACGAATACGAAAACGAATACGAACGTATACGAACACGAACACAAATACGAATGTATACGAATGCGAATACAAACACGAGTAGAAACAGGAACAGGAACAGGAACATGAACACTAATACATGAATACACGAACATACGAACACTGACGTACGCGTGCACGAAATACCGATGCCAGATGGTTCGTTCTTTCTCTCCTCTTTCGAATGATATATTATATAAGAAATGAAAGATATTAAGGAAGACAAAGTTTCATTAAAAGAGAAGAAAGAGAAAGAGAAAGAGAAAGAGAAAGAGAAAGAGAAAGAGAAAGAGAAAGAGAAAGAGAAAGAGAAAGAGAAAATGCACCGCACTTTATTCGTACAACGTCATCTGGCACGATTTACGAACCATTTTTATTTTGATATTTTAAACCCATATAATATTCGATTTATTCAAATCAAATTATTTAAAATTATTATCTATCTATCTATCTATCTATCTATCTATCTATCTATCTATTATTTAATATTTAATATCTTTGTCTTTTTTTTTTTTAGATATTTTCGTACAATAATTTTTTTGTTAGTAACAAATGAGAAAAAAATGATGAAACAAATAATTGAGATTAGTAAGTGTTGACAATAAATCATTGATCAAAATTTGACAGAAATAATTTTTCATCTATACAATTCATAAACTAATTGTAAATATAAGTATAGAAAGGAATACGTGCACATACAAACACATAAAACACACATATATAAAAAATATGTAGCAAAAGAATAAGAGACTCGAAAGAATTAATGATCTCGTTCGAGAGATACAACGCAGAAAGGAAAAGAAAGATAAAGTTTACTCGTAATTCCTTTGTTCAACCCTCGCCAACACACCCCCACACCCTCATACACACCCTCATACACACCTACATACCTATACAATAAGATAAACAAGGAGGGGTAACAGAAAATGAGAAAGAAAAAGACAGAAAGAGAAATTCCGAAAGAGAAAACAGTCAAAGTAAAAAGAAAATAAAAACAAAAAAATAAAAAGGGTAACAAAGGGAGAAGAAGAAGGGTAGGAGAAAAAAATATATCTGTATATATATATAATACCTTATTTCAAAGGGCAGTACTTCTTTTCTAACATTGGAAAGTCTGGTTCACATGTATCACTCGGTATACTCGA
Source organism: Polistes dominula (assembly GCF_049000335.1). NCBI lineage: Eukaryota > Metazoa > Arthropoda > Insecta > Hymenoptera > Vespidae > Polistes > Polistes dominula. Next base: position 1,386,717 of record NW_028301169.1, on the reverse strand, counting down.
GCATAATTAATCCAGGGATAATTTCTTTTCGTTTCTCATCCCTCATTTCTTTTTTTTTTTTTTTTATTATCTTTCCCTTACCCTTCTCACCCTTATTTCTACCTGGCAACATCCTACTATTCCTTTCTCACTCACAGTCACCATAAACATAACCATAACCATTACCATTACCACGTCAACATCGCCAGTACTAATATTTCTTTTTTTTTTTTTTATCACGTGTTTCTACCTTTGATCTCTCTTTTTTTCTATCTCACTCGAATGTTTTTTTTTTTTTTAGTATTTTTTTATTTTTTTGCAATAAATTCAGTCATCTTCTGTGTTTCTTCTTCTTCTTCTTCATTTTGATTTTTATTTTCAAAACTTCTCATCAACATCAACCATACTTGTCGTTGATGATATGCGTTCATTCAGAAAGATTTTTGTTTTATTTTCATTCTTTTACAAACACACACACACACACATACACACAGAGATTGACACATAGACACATACACACAGACACATATTTTTTTGTTCTTTTTCTTTTTCTATTTCCAAGGACGACGACGACTATAAAAGTCGAGAAAATCCTTGAGAACAAAATCGTCGGTGCATTCAGGTTCATCATCAGTGCGTGAAAATCCTATTCTGTGTTCTCTCCTTACCGATCTGCAAACCTTTTGCAACCTTGCCAAAGGGCTGAACCCCCGTAACCTTCACAAGACGGCATCTTCTTCTTTTTATCTTTTTTTTTTTTGATTCTTTACTCTTTTATCGAACTACGAGAGTTTCTGACTGCAAACGGTTGCTTGCTATAAAAGGTGTATGAAAAAGGATAAGATCAAGAAAGAGAGAGAGAGAGAGAGAGAGAGAGAGAGAAAGAAAAGGGGTTGGGAGAGGGAGAGAGAAAGAGAGAGAAAAATTCAAGCCCCTTCTTCTGATTTTACCTTTGCTTCCGGATCATTCGTTCTTTCATATTTTTCAGATTTTTTCCCAAACCCCCATTCCTACCCCTTCCTCCTTTTTATTTCGTAACTTCATCGTACTTTTACGATTGAGAAATACATTTTGATAGAATTTTATTCAACGAATTATTTAAATGTCTTTTTTTCACCCTGTTTTTATTATTGTTTTTGAAATAATTTAATAAGATATTTTCTTTATAATAATTGTTCGATTGATAAATTTCTATTTTTCCTTTATTTTTATTTTTTGTCAAAATTATAACAAAAGTTCGATTAATCGATCATACATTTTGTTAATAAAATTTGTTCAAATCCTTGAAAATAAAAAACCAAAAAACTACAGAAGTTTTCACTTTAAAAACAATACAAGAGTAAAGTTCTCATCGTTTTAGTACTCTGATAGAAAAATCATATTAACGATTTCAAAATTCAACTACGTTGAGACTTTTTTTCTTTTTTTTTTTAATGGAAATATTCAAACTCACCGTGATTTTCCAACAAATCTATCGTTTTCCGATCGAAGCTTTAAAATGGATAAAAGAAACAAAAAAAAAGAGAGAGAGAGAGAGAAAAATATTACACATATATATGATACACCCTCTATATATATACACCCACACCCATACACACATATATAGATAGTAATATACATATATAGGTAAAGGTTTGATAATGAAATTAAGCAGACAATGATCGGACCTTTTGAACCCCCAAGGCTACGACATGCATCGTTCAAAATTTTATTCTATTTACCCCATCAACCCTTTCCTTCGATTCACCCCTTACCCCCATGTATTTATCTATCTATCTATATATATCTCTTTTCCCATGGTTCATCTATCCATGAACTGTACCAACCCACCCGTGCCACAAATTTGAAGTTTTCAATCATAACTAGTATCCCTGAGGGATACTACAGGGTATTGGGTGTGTTGGTTGGGTCAGATGAGACTTGAACAAGTGTCCATCGCAATAATTTGGAATCAATTAAGCTTGCGTTTCGATGGGCAGGTTGGTAACATCGATCCGTGGTATCTGGTAACCTATAGAAACGACAAAGATAGATGGATAATTCATACACACACCCACACACACGTATCTACACTCACATAGAAATACAAATGGACGTGTAAATTCGTACAGTGCATGTGCATGAATTATCAAAGAGTATAATCCACGATAAATTCCAATTGCAAACGCCTTCTCGATCATTTATAATGATACTCATAATCAGTGAATTTACTATATCAACGTTCCACCTTGTTTAGAATGCAATGTGCATCGTATTAAGTTGCACCACTGAAGTATGCAAGTAGAGGAGAAGGGGAAGTTAGAAGGGTGGAGACAAAGGGAAGAGTTTGTAAGTTAAGAGAAGGGGAGGAGAGACTAATATACCCTACAACAGAACCCTATTCCCTTTTAGTGTGACCACAATTTCGATGTTCCTTGTTACATTCTTGTGGTTTCAAAATGGATACTGTGTATAATAATTTTGTTTAACCAAATGCAATGGGATATCATCTGCAAAGTGTAACATATTTTAATTTGTATTATTTTTTTGTTTTTTAAAGATAGATTGTTAGATAAATTAATAAACGAATAGATGAATGTTGATTCATTATATAATAATAAAAATATTTGTATAAACTTTCTTTATTATATTCTATTTTATTATTACAAATTACAATTAATTAATAAAAAAAAATATATATATGAATGAACAAAGTATCAAGAAAATGATACAATTATAATTGACAGAATAATAATAATAATAATAATAATAAAATATCTTTACAAAACTAGACATTGAATTGATACGAGTTCCTGTAGTTTGTTGTTGTTGCTACTTTTGTTGCTTTTACTATTGGCGGGAAATTCAAAAAGATGAATCCTCCTCTCGTAGTACTTTATTGTTATTGCAAGAGTTTAAAATATAGTTACCATAGAAATATATTTCATCGTTGGATGAAGATTCAAAACGAAACGTGCAATTAAGCGTCAAGGAAACTACAAGGAGTGTGGGAGGCTCGTGCCAAACCACCCACAACCCCCCCCTGCCCGCCCGCCCCCTCTAAACCACCCAACCCTCCTGTCGTAATTGAAAGAAAAAAGAAAGAAAAATCAAGTGAGAGAGAAAATCTCTTAGGGTGATGGTACCATAGCCTGCAGAGCAAATTACTCGACGATGACAATTAATAAAGCTCGTAATGGTGTTCCATGGTGGTATCGTTTCTCCCGTAGTCTCGTCCTCGTTAATCACCTTAACGAGTGCTTTTGTTAACACCGTTGTGACGTTGCCCTAGGGGTTTCTATCTCCACTTTATATATATATAGTTCAGTCTCCTTTGGTTCCTATTTTTTTTTCGAAGTAATAAAAATAAAGTTGTTAAAAAAAAAAAAAAAAAACTATATCAAGAGATATTTTACTATGGTCATTTTTAATTTAACCTTGTTGAATTTGTTTATATATTTATTTTTATTTTTTTTTTTTTTTTATAAATACAGGACACGAATCATTTGATCATAGGGTGAGGGGGGGGATCATAGTTACATTTAATTGACATTAACAATTATTTTATATTATTAATTAATTAATAATAAATTGGTAAATATTTTGATTGTTATTGTTGTTGTTATTAGCAGCAAATAAATAGAATAAATAAATAAGATTCTAAAAGTGTGTGCATATTAACAGTACAGGAGTGTGCCAAGCCATTTCCACCCCTTACCCCAAATTGACGTTTTAAACAACGCTTAGATAAAGCCTTTAGGGAGGATGGTAGACCTGGCTAGTCATTTACCTGGATTAAAAGCAACCAATGAGAATCAGAGAGAGAGAGAGAGGTGTTGGGGATGACTGGTGAAAGAGAAAGGGTGCTGCTTTCGGAGCTTTGACCACAATCCGGTCATACGGCTGACCGGTTTTACCCGTTCACAATATATATAGGATATATACTTATACATAAAAACATAACACACATATACACACACCCACACACGTACACAAACTCATACACTCACAGTATTCTTCACAATCCTGTTGGTTATTTATTTTCTTTTATTTTGAACCTTTTCTTCTTCTCATTTTTTATTTTATTTTTTTTTTTTACCTGTACCTGCACAAAATACAAATTTTTTTTTATTATATTTATACTTTTAGATTATTATATTTATTAGAATCATAAATAAGGAGATGTAATGTACTTATATATATATATTTTGTTTCTTTATGTTTGATTTCAAATTATAAAATTCAAATTCATAAAATTCGATCAAACGTTACGAGTTATCTTTCTCTTTCTTTTTTCTATTTTTTTTTTTTTTTTAATTTTGTAAAACGTAACACAAAAATGTGTAAAGAGAAATAAAAGTGTGTACCATTTTTTATAGAACCCATTTTCAAAATACATATCCATCGTATTTTATCTTTTTTTTTTTTTGTCAATAGATGTGATTATAAAAAAACAAAATGAAAAAAAGATAATTAAAAAAAAGAAAGAAAGCAATTTGAGAGATTATAAAATGCTATATTCGTGATTTATAAAAAAAAAAAAATGAAGAACAAAAAAAAATTATAAATCCCGTATGTAAATCGAGTGAAATGAACGGAAAAGCGTTTAAGCGCGTGTGAAACAAACGTAAAAACTTTATTGAACGAAAAAAAATGATGAATGAGAGAGAGAGAGAGAGAGAGAGAGAGAGAAAGAAAGAAAAAGTGTGAGAGAAATAAAATTACAACACGATAAAAAAAGAGAAAAACAAAACAACAAAAAAATATGATACAGGGATAATATATTATACGTATATAATATTTATCCATTTATATTCGATGTAAGCTTTGCATTGTTCCTCCTACCCTAGTCCACCCCCCCCCAACCCCCTCCCCACCCTGCCCTCATCCTTTTCGTAATAAACATACACATGCATATGCACGTGCACGTATATCTCCATATACAGTGTTATCGAAAATTGAAAGTGGTATTTAACAGAAGTTGGCAAACATCGAAGAACGTGTTAATCCGATGAAAGAATAATAGTCGTACGATGGATGTGATTAGGTTCGTTATCGTTCATAGGTGATAGGACATTTTTTTTTTCTGTCTCTATGTGCAATCATTCGTTTTGATAAAAAAAAAAAAAAAAAATACAACCTATTTCTTATCATAATTCTGTTATCTTCAGAATGCTTTCAAACATTTTTCTGTTAACCATTGTCATATATTCCCCATAATCTTCTTTTATAATCATACTACTCGTTTCATGTATTGTATAATAATTGCATTGTCATATGTTGGGTATGTGTTTGACATAAGTTTATGTCTGATCGTGAAATTTGAAACGGGTAGTTTAGTTTTCGATAATTTCTACTCGAAATTCATGTCTTTTGTATTAAAGGAAGATTTATCGTATGCTCTTACTACTTACCATTTGAATTAGCATTGACTGGAACTACTTAAATTTAAAGGAGAATATTTGTATTGTAAAACATTGACTTGTACTACTAATTTAAGGAAAATATTGTGATTATAAAACATTGACATGAACTACTTAAATTTAAAGGAGTATATTTGTATTGTAAAACATTGACTTGTACTACTAATTAAAGGAAAATATTCTGATTATAAAACATTGACTTGAACTACTTAAATTTAAAGGAGAATATTTTTTTTATAATTAAAAATATGATAAATAATTCAGGGACGGATAGAGAGAGATTGTTTATTGTTTTTTTTTGTACTGTCAATAATTAAATTAAAAACATTAATTATATTATTAATTATACAATATTTAAAAAATAATTTTATAAATTTAAATATAAAATTTAATTTTATTTTTATCATTTGTTTTAATAATTCAATAATTTAATTAATAATTGAAATTTATTTAACGTTAATGTTGATTCTATCTACTTTCTCATTTAAAAAACAAAATTCATATGTACAATGAAACAATTTAAAAATCCCAACTTAAAGAAAGAAAAAAAAAAGAAGCTACAGGAATAATTTGTGAATTTATGAATGAATAAGTTAAAAATTAACGTTGTGCAAATACCAAAAAATATGACTCCAAGAGGGAGGTTTAACCTGTAAAGAATTATTTTCTGCATCGATTGGGATACCAGAAGATTTATTTCACGCATAAATGTAATATCTTCCAAAAAATATTCGTAATTTTACTACTCGGAAATTCAATTTACGATTATTGTGTGACGTTTTTCTTTTTTTGTTTCTTTTTTTTTTTTTATATGAATTCTTATAAATCCGATTATAGAAGACATATGGGATAGAAAAAAAAAGAATATTCGAAAAATTATGCACACAGAATGCAATATCGTCTACCGAATAAATTTATGCTTCAGGCAAACCTTTTTTTTTTTATTTTTTTTATTTTTTTTTTTCTAGAAGATAAAATTCCAACAGCATCAGAGAAACCAAATTTTAAGAGAAAACAATATGATAAATATAAATAAAAATATATATATATATATAATATTATGCATTATGCAGGATTGTCAAAATCCAACGAATAAATTTTATGAGAAGAAAATAAAAATATAAAAAATATGAAACAACCTTTGGTGAAATTCCATCATTTACTATTAAAAAATTAAAAATCTTGATAACACAAATAATATAATAAAATAAATATAAAATAATATAAAAAAAAACTTTGTAATTATAGCAAATAATTACAAATATTATAATATTAATATTAACAATAATAAAAACAATATTATAATTATAATTATATACTATGTTAATAGTAGAAATATTAACAATATAAATATTAAAAATATTAATAAAATATATTAACAATAATACATTCCTCACGTTATATGTAAAATTTTCGTATAAAAAAAAAAAAAGAAAAAATACAAAAAACCTTCGTTAAATTTCCATTAAACAAAACAATAAAAAAAAAAAAAAACCCTCGACGAAACAAATAATAATCGTTCAATTGTCTCAAATAATTTACAAAGTAATAACAATAATACATTCTTTACTTTGCTTGATGTGTAACATTTTCCCGAGTAAACAAAAACAAAAAAAGAAGAAATAAGTTAAGGGTAGAAAAAGGTTGGTAGTATGAGAAAAGGATTGAAAGGAGGAGAAAATAATGCGTTTTATCGTTCGAGTAATGCGATTTGGTATCGGGTGTTGGTCTGGTGATAGTGGTGATAGTGTTGGTGTTGGATGGTATGGTTGTAAACCCGTCGGAAGGCTTAACTATTTGCTATATTGTAGTATCGTAACACGTATACCACCAAGTAGGAGAGAAACTGGGAGATGGGGGAGGAGGAGGAGGAGGAGGAGGAGGCGAGGGGGGAGGGAGAGGATAGGGTGGTTCTGCATCAAGCAGAACGCGTACAATGTGCGCGAGTGCTCATTGATTTCGCGCTTGCAAAACCAATATCCAATCCCAAGGCCGAATACGGAATCGAATACTCAATACTAGTATAGTACGCAGAATACGTTCGATAAACATCGACGTTTCTCTGTAGGTTGGTTGGTTGGCTGCCTGGTTGAGTTGGGTTGAGTTGAGTTGAGTTGAGTTGGGAGGAGGACTAGCGTGAACCCCGAGAAATCCTTTCATCAATGTTGAATTGTCGGCACGGTTTTGGAGACTATCGTATAATACAGAAAGCTCATGTAACATCAAAGCAAAGTGCAGAAAGAGAGAAAGAGAAAAAGAGAGAGAGAGAGAGAGAGAGAGGGAGTGATAACTCGAATTAATCGAAAATGCAAAATTCCATTCGCTAATACGCTCTATCCCACAGTTTGTTTGTTTTTTATTTTATTTTTCATTTTTTGTTTCATTTCAATCAAATGTTATCACACAAACGAATACTACGATTGATATTAAGTTTATGGGAATTAATGTATTTTTTTTTTGTTTTGTTTTTATTTTAAATTGAAAATATACGAATTAAAATTATAGATATGTAGATTTATGTGTGTAAGGGTAACTTTTGATTGAATATAAACGAGGAATGATTATTATTTTGTTAACACGTCGAATTTTATTTCGTAGATACTTGAAGATTTTAATGAGTGGTTAAGATAGATTGCGAGATTATAATTGATTTGAGTTTATTTTTTTTTTATTTTTTTTTATTTTCGACCAAATTTAATTCTTGACGTTACGTGTTATTTTTATTTTAATAATATATATTATTTTATATTTAATTATATATATTTACTGGGGGTGCACCGCCACGCGTTGCTGTGGCTCACAATCAGTCCGATACACACGTCTTTAAGTCAACGCAAATAAAATAATATTGCGATTATAAATTGAGATATAAACTATCCTATCTTTCAAGTTGGATGAAAGTGCATACAGTGTGGAAAATTTTATTAAAACCGGTTCAGTAGTTTAGGAGTCCATTGCGGACAAACAACGTGACACGTAATTTATATATATTAAGATTTGTTATATATTTAAATACATATATATATATTTTATTTTTATTAGTAATTAAATGAATTTTTATTGTTTTTCTCAATTTTATTTTAATAAACGATGCATATAACAAATGTGTCGGTGTGTGTGTGTGTGTTTGTGTATTTTAGTGTGAAATATTAAATTATTTTAAAATAGAATAGACACGAAACTAAAATACATTTATCTGTTTACTATATCTGTGTTGAATATTTTGTTCTATTTAAATATCTTTTAACACTAACAAAATATCTGAATAATCGAATTAAATCGTACATTTGAAACTTCAACGAGACAACGAGTTGAAATTTGTATTCATGCCCTGAACAGAATGCCCTAGGGACATTTTCAACATTTTACTCAAAGTATTATCATACTTTTCAATCATATAATTCATAAATTTAAACTCATGTTTGTTACAATCAAATTGTTTTCTTCTCACTCATGTGAAATTTATCAACATTTCTTCTCTCTCTCTCTCTCTCTCATTTATTTTTATATTACATTCTGTATATATATATATATATATATATATATATATATATATATATATATATATATATATATATATTATGTTTTGTAATGTAGGGAAAGAAAATGTCATTGATCGTATATAACATTTATACGCGTACACGTTTTCTAGTTAAATTAAATCAATTAATTTAGTCGAATATAATAATATTTCGTCATAATATTATCTTTTTGCATTTTACAATTAAATGCAATCGTTATATTCAATTATCTTTTCGTACCATTCGTGTTCTCGTATTTTATCATCATTTTTGTTAAAAAGAAAAAATAAACTGTATTATCAAATTCTATTTCAATATTTTATAAAAACGTAAAAGATTACACGAATAAATTTTTTACAATATATAATTTTTTTTTTTAGAGTTTATATATATATATAATATAATTTTATATTATAATATTAAACACGCGCGACAATTATAATATTTATTTTTATAATTATTATTATTTAATAATATTTTTGTTACTATTATTAATTTTATTTAATTGTAATATTATTTATTAATTTTATTTTTTTTTTTTAATTTTGTTTGGTAATGTTATTAATAATTATAATAATTATTTAATTTTAATTTTAATTATTTTCTACATGTGTGTGTGTGTGATTTTTCTTAGCAATAAATATTGACAAGATTTTAATATATCAAATTTCATGAAAATATCTCTCTAGGTTATTTTTAAAGATAGATTAAAGTTAATAAAAAGATCTTACCCTTGATAAAAAAAGAAAAAAGAAAAAAGAAAAAAGAAAACATTTTCTATAAAATAAAAATGAAAAAAACAACTCTCTGAAGAAGTATCTTGTCATTTATTTCTTTTTCTATCTTTCTATCAAAACCAACTGTGCTTTTTGATACAATTTTCGTATGAGATACTCTTTTACTTTATAAAATCTCTCTTAAGAAATTAGAAACAGAAAAAAAACGGAATTAAAAAATAAACAAGATAAGTATAATGTAAAAGTTTAATAAACTTTTTCCTTTTTATACTAAAAAAAAAAAAAAAAAAAAAAAAAAAAACTTCGATGGGATATTTTAAACGGATGATAAATGAGAAATAAATGAGAATTTTGTTCAAACGAGTTATTAATATTTTCACGTAAAATAAAGTAGAACAAAAAAAAAGTTGAAGGAAGAAGAGACTACACAAAAAAAAAAAAAAAGAAAAAAGAAAAAAAAAATAAACAAAAAGGAAAGAAAAAAAAATGAGCTTGCAATCTCGACCAATGCCTATCACGTTTAGAAAAGCAGGGCTCTTCATTATCTCAACGCAACCTCTTTAACGTTGATCGATTGTTCAAATTACAAAAGCTCTCTTCTACCTAAGAACCAACAGCAACACTTTTACTACCACCACCAATACCACTACCACCATTACAAACACCAACAGTAATATTTTTACTACCACCACCATCATTACAAACACCAATACAGCTACTACCATTACAAACATCAACAACAACACTTTTACTACCACTCTCCATAATCATCAATACTACCACCAATACCATTACAAACATTGACAGCGACATTTTTATCACCACCACTATTATTCATCACCCATAGCACGTGGTAGATTTGATGCTGTATTTATTCTCATCAAAAATAGGTGTTTTACCACAAAGGGGTTTTGTAGGTATGTGTTTTAACACGTTGAGTTCCACGTCAGTCATAAGTGACTGACACTGAACTTCCTTTCAGGCCATGTCAGGCACCAGTGCTTGACGTTCACCTTTTGTTTTGCCACACGTGGCCTGACAATGATTTTCGTAAGAATTCGCGTGGTGTTCAACGTGTTAAGTGAGATACATATACATATATATAAATATGTGTGTTAGTGTATAGGTGTATGTCTACGTGTGCATATATACATATACACGCCGTTTTACCTTAGGGGTTTTGTAGGTAGTTGTTTTAAGTAAGAAACATAAATATATATATATACAAATATGTGTGTTAGTGCGTAGGTGTATGTCCTTATGTCCTACGTGTATATGTATTTTGTTCGTGGTAGGTAGGGTATTGTATTTTTCCTCATCAAAAATACTAGGAGGTTTGTAAGTAGGTGTTTAAAATGAGAAACATGTGTGTTAGTATGTGTATATGTGTATATATATATATATATGTTCGTAGGAGATAACGTAAACGTTCGTGACTCGTCGAAGAAAATTAAAATTCCGCATAGTACGTTCGCCGCATTGCTTATGTAAAATAGCTCTCTTGGACTTCAAGGGATGGAGGAGGAAAAGGAGGAGGTGGAGGAAGGGAGGATGAGGAAGAGGAAGAGGAAGAGGTTTCTGACGAAATTAATGGGAACTGAAAAAATAGCTTAAACGTACGATGAATTTTAAATGAACTTTCTTACTACTACTTACCTACCTGAGTGAGAAATTATCGGCCCTTTTTCCTTCTTTTTTTTCTTTTTTTTTTTTTCTTTTTTCTTTTCACCACCCTCAAACACCCCATTCTCACACCACCCATGTGTTCTTATGTTTTTTCTTTCTTTTGTATTCTTACTTTATTTAACGAATCTATTGCGAATGTGGATTTTATGAAAATGATGTTTAAAAGGAAATTCTGTAAAAATAAAATGTGAGATTTGTAATTGAAATTATTTATATTAGAAATATTATTTATGTTTGTTTGTTTATTTTGTTGGTAATTGAAATGTAGTAATTATTTAAAATAATTTGATAATATTTATTAATATGTGATGCACATGAGTTGTATAGTAAAACTATGGGATGTTGTGTTTTTTTTATTTCATAAGAATTTTTAAGAATTTTTTAAACCTTGTAGAATGTTTTTATTATTTATAATAATTTCATTATTCACATTAGAAATAAGACATCATTGTTATTTGTTAATTATATAAAATAATAATTTTACGTGGAAATAAAATGTTTTATCATACGCGAATTACGATAAATGTAGACACACAAAAAATAATAACAATATTTGAAATGATTTTTTTTTAAACAAAATGTTTGTTTGATTTGCTTTAAAATTCTGTTTTATCATAGAGAAAGAACAAAAAAAATAACAATTAACACATTTGTATCGTATAAATAATAAAATTGAAATAGAGATTAAAATACGATGATAATATTACCGAATGGAAATGTTTCAACTGAACAAAAAATTTTGTTCACTTTAATAACTCGTAGTGCGTTTAACAAAAAAAAAAAAAATAAATAAAAAAAAATAAAAACCAGAGAAAAATCAGCAAACGAAAGGAAGCAGCGACATTTGTTGTGCGTTGCACAGCATAAAACTTTCTCTCTTTCTCTTATTTTTTATTTCAATTTTTCTATCTTCTTTTAAAATTGTTACATTTTTTATAACGTTACCATGGTTACATTTATTTTTTTCGGGAACCAACATTAACCAATTCTTTTTTTTTTTTTTTCATATGGGATCTTGGAAAAAACAAATTCCATCCATCTGAACTTACAAAAATTTCTTTTCGAAGTTAAATAAAAAAAAAATTAAAAATAAACAAATATATTATATAATTATACTTATATTTGTATTTCTGTATAAATATAAAAATTCCTAAAAAAAAAAAAAAAAAAAAATCCATCCCCTATTACATAAAATCCAAAATATTATCTTCCAGTGATTATTTCAAAACAATATACAATTTTAAAAATAAATATTAAAACAACAATCATATATTTACCAATACTATAAAACTAAAATATAGTATCGTACAAAACTATTACAATTTACTGATCATATTAAAACAAAATCTCAATGTAGAATACCATTTCCAATTTATGAATCATACTATACCTAAAACCATGTTATAGAATCCCAGTCTTATATAAAAAGCCCTACCTGTACTTTAAAATGACAGTAGGTATGGGGGTAGGGGTTAAATCTCTTTTCCTATAGATTCTACCTTTCAACGAACACGAGAAACAGAGAAACACAGCGAGAAAAAGAGAGAAATAGTAGTTGAACTGGGGGTTGGTTGGTTGGTTGGGGGAGGGGAGGGGAGGGGAGAGGGGGGAGGGGTTGAAGCAAGCAGAAAACGAAATTAAAATTCCACCGAGGTCTCGCGCCAACGGCCGTGTAAATGCGCTTTAATAATAATGTAAACGCCTAACGAATGGGAGTTAACGCGTGGTCGCTTCACCGTGAAACGAGGCAACGCACTGTGGCCCTTCGAAAAGGGTTGAAGGGGTAAGAGGTGAACTGAAGTGAGGTGAGGAAAGAGAGGAGCAAGTTGGCCGAGGGTTTGTATGGGTGTAGAGTAAAATCTGTGAGAGGGGGGTGGGAGTAGGGGGGTTAGTTCAGTAAAAGTTGGTTTGAGTTGGACACGAGAAATACAGGTTGGCTTTCCGTACACGTTATATGGGGAAAGGGGAGGTAGGGGGTTGCTTGGTGTGTAGGGTACCGTCCCTTCGATTCACCCTTTAACCATCCTCGTACCATCCCTAAAATTCACTACCCCCATCACTATAATTTCAACGGCGTATCGTTGGTTAGCAAGAGAATTCATCCCCCGTAACTCTTTCATCACACGTGTACAATTATATACATGCATACACACATGCATATACATGTCCTATGTATATGTATATGCAGGTGGGTGGTAATAAATGCATAATTGCATAAAATTATCGGCCTACAAATTATCGGTCTTGCTTTGCTTTGCTTTACTTTGCTTTGCTTTGCTTTGTTTTGCTTTGCTTTGCATTGCGTTGCTTTGCGTTGCTTTGCTTTGCTTTGGTACGAACGAACCAACGGAATGATGGGGAAAATGAACATGAACGATTACACGTCGCGACCTTGGCCGATCAGGAGGAGGGTGTGCGCTCGTTAAGCTTCGTTCAATAATTCCGATAATACCTGCGTTTAACAGGTATAACATTGTTTGCATACCGTATTATATACAGCTCGGTTGTTGATTGCTCGATGATTTCTAAATCATCCTGGAATTTGATACAACCCCTTCACTAACCCCATTCCATTCCTCCCACTCTAGTTGACTGTTGTCTATTTTGGTTTTTTTTTTTTTTTTACTGTTGATTTTTACTTCTCCTTTTATTATTTTTTTTTTTTTTTGGTTATATTTTTGACTACAATTTTTTTCTACTCCCATTTTTGTTTCGTTTCGTTTCTTTTCTTTTTTTTTTACTTTTCGTACAACGTTGAAAGCCTTTTACGATAGAAAACTCACTAACGGATGTTGTTTGCATTTTTCTATTTCTTTTTTTATTTTTTACTTTTTTTCATTTTCAACCCCCCCCCCCTAACCTCTTCTTTCTCTCAACTATCAATCGATCGATCGATAGACTATGATTTATAGATCATCTTGGAAATGTTACATGTTCATCGAGCCATAACATCGAACTTCATTCTATCTATCTAACTATCTATGTATTTATCTATCTCTCATTCAACTTGTCCGAAACGTCAATTTCTTTGACAATAATTTTCTTTCACTCGTTCGAATGATACCTTTTCGATCTGATGGGAATAGAAGAAGGATAGGAGAGGATAGATGGTAGGGGGGGAGGAATTCCTATCGTTGATGGTTACTACTTAATCACGATATTCGTTTTACACGTGACTCCGCATCCGAACGGAAACGAACACGAATCGAGTTTCATCTAGGAATATCGAAAAGAGTATCGAATGACTTGGATATAAATCACTAGATATAGTCAAAAAAAAAAGAAGAAAAAGAAAGATAGAGATAGAGAGAGACAGCAAGATATGACGTTTCCAATAGGGTGGATGAAAAATACGAATAAAAAAAAGATGATGATTTTTCTTCTCATCTTTAAAAAAAAAAAAAAAAAGAAAAACAAATAAAAAGTCAAATGGATGAGCTATAGGGAAAAAAATCATGTATGCAAATCACACGTGTTAAAAGTGAAACCTTTAAAAAATTAAGTTTCGAGAGAATGAGACGAATTCTTCGTTTCTTACTACCACTACATCAGCGCGTTTCATTTTTTCAAATCACACTCATTCTAAGGAAGTTTTTACTTCAAAAAAGGGCTCGGTTATATTTTTGAAGTGAAAACTTTTTTAGAATGGGAATGATTTGAAAAAAAAGTGAACGAAAATCCATGGGTAACGGTAACGAAACGATGAAACGGTAACGGTACTATAAAGATAAAATGAGACAAACGTATGCACATCTATAGGATTTAGCCTAAGAGAGAATGAGATAGAAGACAGCATGCATTTGTTTCTTATTATCTCGGTCTCCTCTTTATGCGATGCTTCGTAATCCCCACTCCTGGCTACTAAGTGTTGTATATGTGTGTTTTTGCGTGCATCTGCATACAACGAAGCGTAGACTGTATTAACTGAATCCCACACATTTAAAAATGTAAGTTAGTTCTTCGAGTGGCCGCTAGAGTGTCCACGTTTCTCACAAGTAAAGCTGGTTTTTGTTTATAATAAATAAAGCCTACAATTCTGCTACTTCTGATACTCTGCATTAAACTCCTTCTTTCAGAACTTGATTTTACTTCTAACATGTGTGATCTGCACACATATTTTTTAAAGTGAAAACTTCTTTAGAGTAGGGTTGATTTGAGAAAAATATTTTTCACTTCTGTTTTTCTTTTTATTTCTTTTTTTTTTTTTTTATCGATTTCGATTAAAGTTTTGCATTCGATATTGCATTTGAATTTTTCTTTAGTTGACAGATCGAATCGATATCGATGTAAATAAGAATAGAAGTACAAGAAGAAGAAAAATAAGAGAGAGAGAGAAAAAAAGGAAAATTAGTTTTTCCAGAGGAGGAAAAAGGAAAAGGGAAGAAGAAGAAAAAAAAGAGAGGAGGGTCTTTCGATTTTCCAGCTCGTTTGTGTCTCTTAACGAGATTCTACGAAAGATCCCGAGCTTGATAATAGAATTGAAATTTCTTTTAACGTCCTTTACTCTCTCTCTCTCTCTCTCTCTCTCCCTCTCTCACTCTCTCTCACTCTTTTTTACTTTTACTTTTTTTTCTATCCTTATCTATCTATCTTTCGTACTCTTTGAGAGTTTCAGCTCGTTTCCGTTAGCAACGATGACAGAAAACCACCCCACTTTACCCCCCAATTCCACTTTCAATTCATTCAACACCACTTCCGGCAACCATGTTTCATCAATATATTTACAACCAATGAAAACGAGGCAGAAATTCTAATTCAAAAATTTTTACCATGAGATACGATCGATCTTTTTTATTTTTAGTTTTTTTTTTTTTTTGCATAAGAAAGGAAATTGGAATGGGGAATAAAAAAAATGTCCCTCGTGTATATTGGCAATTTTGCTATTACGTTCTTCTATATTGGTACACCCTAAACACTTAGGTACAGTAACCTTTTGAATTTTCACCCTCCATAAAATGATTTCAATGTTTTCTTGTACCTACAATAACATGTGTGTGTGTATACGTGTGTTTATGTGTCTGTGTTCCCGTGAAGTAAAATAGGAAAAGAACGAATAGTTGAATTTCAATATAGTTAAGAACAAAAAAATAAAATAATAAATAATAAAATGTAATACAATTTTTTAAATAAATTTTTTTCTATATTATTTATTATATTTAATTATTATTTTTTTTTTATAAATTTAAAATAACAAAATGCATACAAAATTACCAATTTCAAACAATATATTACACATACATACAAAATGTAAAAAAATACATATATGTATACGTGTTTATATATTTGAAGGATCCAGTTAGGATCGGAGTTTTCAGGATAGGCCGTTAATGGCCTCTTCACATGGGATCAGAACCTTCAAGGTTTGGTTTGGTTCGTTTGTCATTGCTTTTCGACCACTATAGTTCTCGCACTCCTAGGATTCACACAGAGTTTGACCGAACTTAGACGAATTGACAAAATTGGATGTAGTCCCTCGATATCGGACTATGGGGTTCTGGTTGATAGGGATCCCTGGTTTCTCCTTCAGTAAGTTTTTTTCCCCTTATATAAAAAAAAGGGTATATATATATATAAAAAAAATCGAATTTTTTCTAGTCTGTTGACACTCAACAAGGTTCGGTTAACACGTTGGTGAAATTTTTCTATCCCCTTTCTATTTTATATATATATATATATAGCCCCTATACTTTTCTTTTCCCATAAAACATGCTAACCTAAGTGATTTAAAATGATGTGTGTAAGTAATACTTAAAGTGTGAGAATACTTATCAAAATTAAATCAATTTCTTTCCTATACTTCAAATAGAAAGTAAAACATTTAATATTAATTATTTGATATTTATTAAATTAAAAGTACAAATACTGAAAGTTATCCAATTATAAAAATTAAATAAATAAATTCTGTATATACCTACTTTAAAATTTATTTATTACATTTGAATTTTCTAGTTGATAAAATTATTAACTTATTTTCTTGTTTTTTTTTATTTTTATTTTTTTTTTATTTTATTCAAGTAATTCAGTCGAATAAATGGTTTCGGTTTCGAGAAAGCTTCTAGGATTCTCTTAAACGGGATATTCCTTTTTTAGTTGAACTCAAAAACGAGAGAGAACAAGAGTCGAAAGAAAATAAGAAGAAAAGGAAATAAAAATTGTGCAAATAAAAAAGAAAAGAAAAAGTGAGAGAGAAAGAGAGAGAGAGAGAGAGAAAGAGAAAGAGAAAGAATTTCTTACGAATGGTCCTGGCGAAAAGTTGCTGGAAATGGGTTTGGATTCTTATCTCAAGAGGAAAATTAAACTATCATTTAACATTGTGTTACCTCCCCCTCCCCATCCCCATCCCTCACCGGTTAAGAAAAGATAACTGCTTCTCTTTAATTCTCTTTCTCTTTCTTTCTTTCTTTATTATTATATTATACGTTTCTATATAAACCGACATTTTTTTTTCTTTTTATTCTTCTTCTTCTTCTTCAACCTCTATTCTTTTCTTGACTCGTATAATAGTAAAATAGTTATTCACTGAGTTTCTCTATGTATTGTTATCTCGTTAGTACGCATATTCTACGAATATATATACAGGTATAATTATTTATTTATCTTTTTTAATTGTATCTTTCTTACTTTTCTTTTTTTTTGTTTTTTTAATAAAAAAATACGTTTCATCAGCACTCTGATAACTTCTTTACAGAATTTTCGACATTTCTTACTATAAGTAGCAGACGTACACGTTCGTTCGCTCATTCGAAGATACGTTTCTTCTTTTGTAGAACGGTTTCTCGTTACACTAGAAAAATCATTTTCTTCTTACGATACTCTGCTAAAAGCTTTGCTATAGCTATTTCTTCTTCTTCTTCTTTTTCTTCTTTTCATTCGTTTTACGATTATTTATCATTTCTTTGTCTTCTTTGTGTAAACGAGATCGATATATATGATATAAAAGATTCTGTGGTAATATTATAAATGCAATATATTGTCGTGTATCGTCAAAATTCACAATTGTTCGATATGTCGATTGTTCGATAGATCGATATATCCAAGTTCGATATATCGATTGATCGATAGATCGATATATCGAAGTTCAATATATCAATAGTTCGATAGATCGATATGTCGAAGTTCGATATATCGATTGTTCGATAGATTGATATATCGAAGTTCAATATATCGATTGTTCGATAGATCGATATGTCGAAGTTCGATATATCGATTGTTCGATAGATCGATATATCGAAGTTCGATATATCGATAGTTCGATAGATCGATATGTCGAAGTTCGATATATCGATTGTTCGATAGATCGATATAGCGAAGTTCGATATATCGATTGTTCAATAGATCGATATATCGAAGTTCGATATATCGATAGTTCGATAGATCGATATGTCGAAGTTCGATATATCGATAGTTCGATAAATCGATATATCGATAGTTCGATAGATCGATATATCAAAGTTCGATATATCGATATATCAAAGTTCGATATATCGATTGTTCGATAGATCGATATATCGAAGTTCGATATATCGATAGTTCGATAGATCGATATATTGAAGTTCGATATATCGATTGTTCGATAGATCGATATATCGAAGTTCGATATATCGATTGTTCGATAGATCGATATATCGAAGTTCGATATATCGATAGTTCGATACATCGATATGTCAAAGTTCGATATATCGATTGTTCGATAGATCGATATATCGAAGTTCGATATATCGATTGTTTGATAGATCGATATATCGAAGTTCGATATATCGATAGTTCGATAGATCGATATATTGAAGTTCGATATATCGATTGTTCGATAGATCGATAGTTCGATAGATCGATATATCGAAGTTCGATATATCGATTGTTCGATAGATCGATATATCGAAGTTCGATATATCGATAGTTCGATAGATCGATATATCGAAGTTCGATATATCGATAGTTCGATAGATCGATATATCGAAGTTCGATATATCGATTGTTCGATAGATCGATATATCGAAGTTCGATATATCGATTGTTCGATAGATCGATATATCGAAGTTCGATATATCGATTGTTTGATAGATCGATATATCGAAGTCTCGATATATCGATAGTTCGATAGATCGATATATCGAAGTTCGATATATCGATTGTTCGATAGATCGATAGTTCGATAGGTCGATAGTTCGATAGATCGATATATCGAAGTTCGATATATCGATTGTTCGATAGATCGATATATCGAAGTTCGATATATCGATTGTTCGATAGATCGATATATCGAAGTTCGATATATCGATGATTCGATAGATCGATATGTCGAAGTTCGATATATCGATTGTTCGATAGATCGATATATCGAAGTTCGATATATCGATTGTTTGATAGATCGATATATCGAAGTTCGATATATCGATAGTTCGATAGATCGATATATCGAAGTTCGATATATCGATTGTTCGATAAGATCGATATATCGAAGTTCAATATATCGATTGTTCGATATATCGACAGTTCGACAGATCGATATATCGAAGTTCGATATATCGATTGTTCGATAGATCGATATATCGAAGTTCGATATATCGATTGTTCGATAGATCGATAGTTCGATAGATCGATATATCGAAGTTCGATATATCGTTATATCAAAGTTCGATAGATCGATATATCGAAGTTTGATATATCGATTGTTCGATAGATCGATATATCGAAGTTCGATATATCGATAGTTCGATAGATCGATATTTCGAAGTTCGATATATCGATTGTTCGATAGATCGATATATCGAAGTTCAAAATATCGATTGTTCGATATATCGATCGTTCGATAGATCGATATATCGAAGTTCGATAGATCGATAGTTCGATAGATCGATATATCGAAGTTCGATATATCGATTGTTCGATAGATCGATATATCGAAGTTCGATTTATTGATTGTTCGATATATCGATCTATCGAAAGATCAATAGATCGATAGTTCGGACGAGACCCTAAAAACCTATCAGAATCCGAAAAAACCTCACTACTTTTCAGAAAAAACCTTACTACTTTTCGGAAAAAACCTCACTACTTTTCGGAAAAAACCCTATGCATGCACTTAACTGGTTATATTATATCGTATCATTTTGTTATTAAAATTATTGATAATATAGAAATGCATTTGTTCATTGATATTACACGTGTTTATTAAATTTAATCTGCTGATAGAACATATAGAGGGTTTGTTAATTTTTTTTTTGGGGGGGGGAAATTGAGTTAATAATATAGATGAAATAATATATTTAATTTTTTTTCTTTTTAACAACATCAAAATTTAGATAACTTTAGTTAGAAAATAATAATGCTAGAGAGCAAAGATTTAATATCAATATTTCAATAGACATTCCATAGTTACAGAGTAGAATAGAATTTGTTTTTGATTATTATTTTGCTTTTTTTAAAGTTTTATTTCTACGCAGTAAATTTTTTTTCGGATCTTTGGTTTATGAACGAGGTAGAATGAAAATATTTTCTATGGAAAAGCTTTAAGCTTTTTCTTCATTTTTGTTTTACTTTCTCTCATTTTTATCACGTTTTCTTTTTATTATTTTTTTGCTTTTTTTTCAATTTTTTTTTCAATATCATTATTTTTTTTTATTCTTTTTTTTGTTGTTGTTGTTGTTGTTTTTGTTGTTGTTGTTGTTGTTGTTGTTGTTGAGTGAAAGATAGAATTTTTCAAAAGTAACATTTAAAAGTTTCGTAAATTTTCACGTAAGTGTGTTTTTCATTTAAATTTCTTACCACTTCAAGTAACTTTGCAACTTTCTGTATGTGAGATGTTGATTAAAATGTTTATAAACCGAGTCTCCTTAGTAAAGTGCGTAAATCCTCCCAAAACACAGTTTCTTCTTTCAAAAGTTTCCCCCTTCTCCCAAGTTAAATAGCAATTTTCCTGTTGACATTCGACAAATTTTAGCTCTACGTTTTCCCAAAACTTTCTGATAGATCGATCACAAAGTTTCTCTACAAAGTTGTTTCTACATTTACTAATAGTGATTCACTTTATATTTAAATCAATGCAATTTTATTCTAATTTATTTGCTCGATAATATTTTCAAAATTAAATTAATTATTTATATTTTTATTTTATTCTTTTAACGAAAATGGAAAGAGAATATTGCTTATAATTTTTGTTTATTAAACGTTGTAATTATTTTTTTTTCTATATTTTGTTAATGATAACATCAATTATTATAATATTGCATATATATGTAATTCGAGGATTGGTTTTAAACAATTTTACATTTTAAACAATCAACGAAAACATTATATTCCCCCCCCCTCCTCCCTCTTCCCTTTTCTATAATTAATTTTAGTTTTAATAGAAATAGAAAAAAGTAGCTCAAAGGTATTATATTGAATGAAATAGGAACAAAGTTTGGAAACAACGTATGCTCAAACAAAATACCACGAGTGAAAGTAACGGAGTACCGTTGTCCGGGAAGGTTGTAGTAACGCGACCACAGTCCGGTACGATATAGTATAGTAGCACATCGCATCGCATGCGTATTTTTCTTTCCGAACGAACATTCTCTTCCTATATTCAATTTTCCATGCAGATTTTCCGCTCGCGTTCTTCTCTCCAACCGAAACCCAACTCACAACCCTCTCCTACCCCTACTATCCTAAAACCTCCTACCCCTTTTAAAAAAAATTAAAAAATATTCTACGGTTGCGTATTATATACAGTGTGGTACCACATTCAAATTATACAGGGTGTTTCATTTTTATTCAATATTGGGTTCTTATTTTTATATGTACATACCTTCATATATATATTACTATACTATACTATACTATATATTACTATACTATATACTATATATATATTTATATAAATTACGTGTCACGTTGTTTGTCCGCAATGGACTCCTAAACTACTGAATCAATTTTAATAAAATTTTCCACACTGTGTGCAGTTTCATCCAACTTGAAAGATAGAATAGTTTATATCTCAATTTATAATCGCAATATTAGGTAATTCGTTGACTTAAAGACGTGTGTATCGGACTGATTGTGAGCCACAGCAACGCGTGGCGGTGCACCCCTAGTATATGTATATATATAAATAAAGAAATTGAAGGTTTGCAATAGTAAATTGTTAGATATATATATATATATATATACTATAATAGTTCATGTCAGTGTACAAACTATACTAAACTAAACTATGTTAAACCGATTCTAGTATTTGTAATATACGGTAAATAATTAAATGTACGTTAGTCGTATTGCGAATTTGATCCGCATTTAATACGCATTGCAAACTCACCGATGTTAATTTCACCTGAAAGATAATCATAGATAAAGAGGGGAATCACAGAGAGAGAGAGAGAGAGAGAGTGGGGATGAGTGGGTGGTTTAGAACTAGAGAATTATAATAAACGCATTACCACAAACGCGTATCAACTTACCATTAACCTTTTCACTATGATGTGCATTTGACTACACATATATATATTGCATATAAAATGCAATTGTGTGATGTTGGACAAAACTATTGCAATTAAAAAATATATTGAAATAAATTTGATTACATTTAAAATAATCAATTTTAATATTCATGTTTAAATTGATACACTCTGTACATTTGTTATTTAATTATTTATTTTATTTTTTTTAAACAATAATATTTGAGATATGTTTAATAATTGATTTATTTGAATCAATTTGATGAATTTTACTTGCAATTCATTTGATGCAATTTTTTGTTTTTGTTTTTTATATCAAAAATATCATATAAATTTTTATATGAAATTGATTTACAAAATAATCATAAAAAATAAAATTATTATTATTATTATTATAATTGCTATTATATAATAGTAAAATAAATAAAAATATTTTAATCAGCAGGAGTGTCAGGATGCACTTATATTGTAAATTGCATTTATTTGTTTGTATTTGTTAATATACTTTTGACTGATCTACATTTCTGCATGTGTGTATGTATAAATCAAATAATTATAGATCATGATACGAATCTAGGCTAATTCAATATTAATAATCATTTTTTTTTAAATGAAAATATTATTAGTTATAATTGATAATAGAAACGTATGGAAATATTGTATGATACTTTGTATTATCTTCCTCTTTTGTTTGAAATGGTTTAAGTGAATCATTGACCTGTTAATAATAATCCTTTTGCTCGTATGTAATACATGCGTCAGACAGAAAGAGATGAGAATATCTAACGGGTGAAATATTTAAAACAACCAATTCAAATATATCTCCATTTCTATTTTGCAATGGAAAGAAAAATATTTTGTACGAAGTACGAAGTTTATTTGATTTCTAAAATGTCTCACATAATTCATTTATATTATCCTTAGCGTTTTTATTTATATTTTTTATGTTAAGAAAATACAACGATAAAAAATATTGATAATATAGTCCGCAGGCATCTTCTTCTCTTTTTTTTTTTTTTTTTTTTTTTATTAATACCAAATGTAACTGTACTACTTGTTTAAAGAAATATATACCATCATAATTTGTAACAAAAATATTATTAAAAAATAATTAACAAAAGGTATCATTAAATTAATTAATAAATACGATAACTTTAACATTGAATAATATATATATATATAATAATATTTGTATAGAAAAAATGTACTATAATAATTAAAAAAAAAATTAAATAAATAAGAATTATTAACAAGGTATTATTTAACCCATGATGAGAAGAAAACTAAAGTATAATAATAATAAAATTACATTTATGACATTTATAAATTCTTTTTATTATAAATAACGATGCAATAATTATTCTTCTACCTTAATCGTTTCCAAAAAAAAAAAAAAAATAAATAGTATTATTTAATCCCTAAAAAAAAACACCAAATTATAATAATAAAATTACACTTTCAACATATGTATAAAAAAATATCTGTATATAAATATAATAACAAAATAATGCTAATTTTGATAAAATATTTATTAGAACGTCTCACCCAATATATGCAACTATAAAGGAAACAAGAAAGGGTAATATGGGAGGGGTGTGGGGGTTGGGTGGGGGTGGTTGATAGGTGGAGTTTAAATTGGAAGGAGCCGGAGGGCGTCTCTCTCTCTCGTATATAGTTAACTAAGCCTGTTGTATTAAAGGGCCCAGGGTGGGAATATTCTAGCCGATTGTAGTTAACTTCGAATAACGTCGTTGTATGTAACCTTGATGCAATGGACGATATTACAGAATATAGATATATATACACGATCGCCACTCGTTTATGGTGGTTATCGCATTGAGAATAGAATCGGTTCGTTGGTTGGTTGGTTGGATGGTTGCTTGCTTGGTTGCATGGTTGCATGCTTTCCCTCGATTATCATAAATTTACCATGGTGGACCGTATCAACCTTAACCTTTCTCTCTCTCTCTCTCTCTCTCTCTCTCTCTCTCTCTCTCTCTCTCACTCACTTTAGCCCATCCTCATTTCCCTAATATTATCTTTCGGTCTATCTTTCATTTTACTATTTCCATCTCTAGGGTTCACTTAACTCAACATTATTTTTTTGTCAAATTATTGTATAATATTGTTTTTATAATTTTTGTGATTTTTTTTTTTTTATGGGACAATGAAGGATGGGTAAATTAAAAAATATATATAAGATTTGAAGGACAATATTTTTTATGTAATATAATTATTTTTTTATTTAATATAATATTTTAATTATTTAATTATTTATTATTTATATTTTTATTAATATTATTTATTTAATATAATTAGATAATATATTATTTAGTTATTTATTATTTATAATATTATATTATATTATTTATATACAATAATATTTTAATTAGACAAATTAATGACAACAAATTTTATTAAATTACCAATTATTTATTAATTACCTACAATCAAAAAAATTTAAATATAATGAACAAAATTAATCCTTTAGACGTTAAAAAAAAACGGTGTATAATAAAAAAAAAAAAAATACCATACAATCTAATAAAATAATAATAATAACAGTTAAGTAATACTAGGAAATATATTAAGATGGTGAAATATTAAAAAAAAAAAAAAAAAAAAAAAAAAACAAGAAATCACACGTTTAAATTCGAGGATAAAGATCAACGAGCAAACTACAAAAAAAAAAAAATCTACGATCCCTCCGAGAGATTTAGAAAAAGAGAGAAAGATAGAAAGAGAGATAGAACTCGGATGATAAATTCCATCTCAAGGGAAAAGTAGAGACTACGAGAGAGAGAGAGAGAGAGAGAGAGAGAGAGAGAGAAAAAAACATAGTTTGATATCGATGAGTGAAAAAAGGTGGTGGAGTAACCTGCTGAAGCAAAAGATATATATAGGTATAGAAAAGAAAGTGTAGAAGGGGATGAGAAGGAAAGAATGAGGTTGGAAAGAGGTACAGGGGAGGGGGTGAACTAGGAGGTGAAAGGGGTGTATTGCAAAGTGAGGACAAGGGGGGGGGGAGTGGCAACCTTAACGCGATAAAGAAACTCACGATGCTGATATCATCCTCGTATCTGTTATCGATGTGTATGTACACCATCATAGTGAACAAATAAAAACTTTGCCACCGAGAGAGTCTCTTCTTGCACTTGGAAAGCTTCCTTCCTTGAACTGGAATCTTCTTCTTCCAACTCTCGTACAACCCCTCACCCTCAACCCCAATCCCAACCCCAATCCCCACCCATACCAGTCACCCATTACCTCATCTCTTCTTCTTCTACTTTTACTTCTACTTTTATTTCTACTTCTTCTACTTGTGCTTATTGCTATAGTCAACGTACAACTTGGAACTTGGTAGTATTCCTCGTTTTCTTTTTATATATATATAACCTTACCCTTTTGGTCTTTCAAGATTATAAGGGTTATCGACCTGAACTTAATACGTACACTTATCACGCTGCAATGATCTTGTTAAGAGAACTTTTGTCTCTGTGTGTCTGTCTTAGTGTGTGTGTGTGTGTGTGTGTTTGTTTTCTTTTTGTTCTCTTTATCTTATTCCACTCAACGTGTATGACCATTGAACGGGAAAGGGAAAAAAAAAAAAAAGAAGAAATGGTGGGGGTTTTTATTCCTTTTTTTTTTTTTCTTTTTAACTCTGTGTGCAACGAAAGAGAAAGAGAAAAGGGAAAAAGCTCAAAAGCTTAGCCACGGTTAAATAGACGAGCTTTTATTGGCTTTGGGAAGCCCCGGAGAAAGCACGACGTAGAAAAGGGCCCCCCTGCCTGCCTTCCTACCTTCCTACCTTCCTGCCTGCCTGCCTGCTTGTGCCCGTTTGCGGGTAAGCACACCACCCCTAAACTATCCCCCATTCTGTCCTCTTACTCGTTTCCAAAACCAAAATGGACAGAGGAAAGTTTTACAAACTTTGATAATATAACTTGTGTATTAAAAAAAAATTATTCCAATTTTATTTAAATATGTAAATAACATTAATATTATTATAACAATTGTTATAGTAAGTGTAAATGTTGAAACATTGACAAACACGTGGATTAAATACAAACCCAACCAATACTAAAAGAAAATAAATTATATTCTATAATTATTTGTTTATTTTAAATATTATATAAAATGAAACGTTTTGTATTTTATTTAAATTATATTAATATTTTATTAATTAAATATATATTAAAAATATAATATTACATTATATTTTATATTTAATAAAAATTTGTTAATTATATATAATTAATTAAAAATATAATTATATAATATTTATTATATTATAACATTATTATTTTATATATTATATATATAATAATATTAATTATATTTATTTATAAATATAATAATATATTATAAATTAAATTATATTATTAATATAATAATTGTTTAATGTAAAATTGTAATAAAATTAAATAAAATTAATATAATATAATAATTTTATAATTATATTAAATATAATATATTATAAATAAATATAATTGATATTATTATATTAAAAATTGCATACACGTATGAAATTTTTTTGTGTACCATACTATCGTTAAAATAAAATAATATTATCATTATTATTATTATTATTATTATTATTAATTATTATCAGAGATTGATCGTATATGAACAAATACGAGAATCCCTTGTTTATTACAAATATTATTATTATTATTATTATTATTATTATTTTTATTAACATTGACAGACCGTAGGAATAAAAGAATTTGTGTTTGGTTTGAATATTTTTGGTTAAATAGAAAAAGAAAGAAATAAAAAGTAAACAAATTCGTATAAGTAGGTACTACGTATATAATCGAGTTTATTTTACTCACACACATTATACACACATGTGCATGTATATGAGTTTATGATCTTTCTCTCTCTCTCTCTCTCTTCTCTCTCTCTTTATATAGGATTTATTTGCATGGGAGTAAATGATACGTGGAAAGAGAGACAGGCTAATTAATTAGTCGGCCGTTCGACTCAACAAAAAGGACCGTTTCAATCTTTTCCTTTTTTTTTTTTTTTTTTGTTTATTTTGTTTATTTCGTCCCACGAATTTTGACGTGGATCATATTAATTGAATATACGTAAAAGACAAAGATGAACGAATGTGAGCAGACTGGCAGACAAACAGACAGACAGACAGACAGACAGTCAGACAGATTGAAAATGAGTGATAAACGAGATAGAAAATATTTGAAAATATAAATGTGTAATACATTGATAAAAACAATAATAGAATTTATTTTAGTATTGGTAGGTTTGTATTTAATCACACGTGTGTGTGTCAATGTTTAAACATTTTCTTATTGTTCATGTTTTTACTTATAATTTAAATGAAATATAGATAACGTTTCGTTATAATATTTAAAATAAACAAATAATTAAAATATTAGGGCATAATTAGAATTAAGTATATTGTCAAGGGGAACGAACATGTAGGGGGGGCCTTCGGGGTAAACACCCTAAAAGGGTATACCTGAAATAAACTTCTTATCTATAATTAACAAATAATTAAAATATAATTTATTTTAGTATTGGTGAGTTTGTATTAATTCACGTGTGTGTGTGTCAATGTTCAAATATTTTATTATTGTTATTATTATTATTATTATTATTGTTAATGTTTGTTGTAACTCACCGACATCTTTTGAACCACCCCATGTTCCTAGCTGTGCCTGACGTGCAAGTCTGGATAATGCGTCAACATAAACTCGTGATGCTGCTGCTGCAGCTGAAAGAAAACAGAAAAAAAGATAAAATCTAAATCAAACATTTGTCATGGTACAAATAAAATTAAATCTCATAATTCTGTATAATTATTATTGTTCAAATAAAATAATTATTATTTATTATATAATAATAATAGGAATCATAAAAGATAAATAAGATAAATTGTATTACCATTTATTAATAATATTATTAACGTATTATTATTAAAGTATCATCATACAATAATTATACGAAATAAATGAATGAACAATTATAAAAATTAATTTAATTATTAATTAAATTATTATTAATAATAATACTTTATTTAATTATTAATGCGAGTAATTTATACTGCATTTATTTAATTATTAAATTAATTTATATTGCATTTGATTAATAATAAAATTAATGTGTAATTTAATTTATTTAAAAATTAATTTCTAATTCAATTAATTTATACTGCATTTAATTAATAATTGAATTTATTTATAATTTAATTTATTTAAAAATCAATAAATAATACATTCGATTACAGATATTCCATAAAAAATATTCTTCAAATATTATAAAAATGTTGAATGTGATATTTTCTTATGATGGTTGTGGATAAATAAATCGACTCTTATTTTCCTATGAAATAGTTCTCGTTAAAATCAATGGTTTAGAAAACCTGGAACCATAGTATTTCACATATACACACATATATACATACACAAAAAGTGACAGAAAGTAAGATTAAAAAAAAAAAAAAAAGAAAAAAAAATTTTCTTTTGGGTGGTGAGGAGAAGAATGGAAAAAAAAATTGCAAAAGTGAAGAGAGAAGAAACCCCCACAGGGAGAGGTGTGGTGGGAGTTGGGGGGGGGGTGTGGGGATGGTAAGAAAGAAAAAGAAAAAAAGAAAAGAAAGGGGAGTTTGGATGGAATGGAAGAGGATGAGGGAGGGAAAGGGTGAGGTAAGAAGGGAAAAACGAGAAAGGGGGGTGAGAAAGGATATATCCTCGTGGAAATTGGCGACGTGTACGGTGTTTTCTTCCCTCGTAGGATCCCTCATAAATACAAGAGTTGGTATGGTGGTACCGTAACTAGCTTCGATGCTAAAAAGAACAAGAAGAAAATAAGAAATGTGATAGTAAAAGAAGATGAAGAAGAAAGAAAGAAAATAAAAAAAAAAATATATATATATATATACAAAAAAAATAAGGGTTGCAGTCGTTGTATATTTCGAAGGACAAATTGGAAAAGAAAGTCTATGGGAAGACATAGAGAAAAAAGGGTAGGTGGTTAGGGTGACTTTTATGGTGACTAAGATTCGATTTTTCTTTCTTTCTCGTTTTTTATTTTTATCTAACCATCTATCTATCTATTTATCTATCTATCTTTATATCCTTGTACTTTCATTCAACCAAAAAAAAAAAAGAAAAAAAATTTAAAAAAAATACCTAAACCCATATTACTCATTTCAAAAATGGTTTATATATTGTTCAAATTGTTCAAATTTCTTCATGGTGTTTGTGCATGAGTTGTGTGTGTGTGTGTGTGTATTGATTTTCTGTCTTTCTTCATTTCATCATTTCTTTGTTTTTATTTCTATTTTATTTTTATTTCATTTATCGTTTGACAAATTTCATTTGAAAATTGTTCACTGAATCCTCGACACTTGGAAAGTTTTAGCAAATTTTTTTTTTTTTTTTTGAGAAAACTCAAATTCTTTCAACAATAATGGCTGATTTATTTATTTTTCGTAGACAATTTTTTGTTTTAAATTGTTATTTGACGATCATGTTTCTATTCTCTTTTGTTTCGTTGGTTCATTCGTACGATTCGAATTTCGTTTAGAATTTTTTCTTATTTTTTTTTTTTTTTTTTTTTTTTTTTTAGCGTCGATCATCCGTGGATCCTCGAGACGTCGAAGTCTGAGCCCTTTCTTTTTTTTTCTTTTGCTTTCATCCCCCTCTCGAGAAGGCTTACCCCTTCTTCTTTTTTCTTTCTTTTCGCGATAAAGGGTAAAGGAAGAAATAAAGTGGTTGGGAGAATCGGCGGAGTTCGTTTTTCAACCCTTGCTTGCTTGCTTGCTTTTTCTTCTTTTTTTTTTCTTCCTTACTTTTATTGGAGGATAAAAATCCTTAACTATATACCAACTTAAATAATGTTTGAATATAAATTAATAATTTGGATACATTTTAACAATTGTTCTGAAAAGAAAACTTTTCATTTACTTTGAATTATATTATCAATTTTTCCCCATCTAACCCTTACAACCCTTTTTTACTTTTCTTCTTATCCTTTTAGCACAAACAACATTCATCCCCTTTTTTTATCGATCATCGTTTATCCTTCTATTTCCGTCTTGGCCCGACAAAGAATCCACCACAACCCCGTTGACATTTTATAATCTCAAATGAGTTCAATCAATCGATCATATCATACCACAAAGGGTTCTATTTTTATAGTCGTTAGATAGCAAATAAAAGATGGAAGGGTTAACTCTTTGCGCACAAGGGCAAGGTCATCTATAATACATTTTAAAACAACGTCGATAATTAATTTCAAAGTCAACTATAATTGAAACTTCTCACCTATGTTAAGGGGTGTACGATAATAGAACAAAAACAAATTTTACTCATATCATATGTGTGTGTGTGTGTGTGTGTGTGTGTGTGTGTGTGTGTGTGTGTGTGTGTGTGTGTGTGTGTGTGCGCAGATCACACGTGTTAGAAGTGAAATCAAGTTCTGAAAGAATGAGTTGAATGCAGAGTATCAGAAGTAACAGAATGGTAGGTTTTATTTATTATAAACAAAAACCAGCTTCGTTTGTGAGAAACGTGAACAGTTTAGCGGCCAGTCGATGAACTAACAAATATTTTTAAATGTGTAGGATTGAGTTTAAAAATGTTTCTATTTTATTGAAAAATTACTATTAAAATATTTATTTCGCAAATATTATAATTAACAATTATAAAATATATAGAATATAGTAATTGTATTGTCTGCAATATTTTATAAAAAAAAAAAAATTGATTATAAGATACATGAGAGAAAAAGAATTAGAAAACATTGTAGAATACTTTTTATATATAAATAAAAGAAGTAGAAGTAGAAGTAGAAGAAGTAGAAGAAGATCCGTAAAAATCCGAGTTGAAAATCGACTGCAAATACAGACACCCTTACCTAAGGTGTAAACACAGAATACATATATATATATATATATGTTCTATCGTCTAGATCGATGAATCCATCGA